>NC_068930.1:74000834-74047480 GCF_023091745.1 Budorcas taxicolor | reverse complement strand
GGAATATTCAAAAAGTCTGAGTCATACTTCCAAATCTACAAAGAAATGAAGAAGGGTCTGGATGGGGGAAAATACATGGGAAGCCCTAAAGAGAGAAAGGCTCACCAGTGAGAAGAAAACTTCTAGAGCTCAGCAGCTGACAAGCTCTGCACACAGGCAGATTATATTGACTCATTCCTAGATATGAATGATGGCCAAAGGTGGCTAGTTATTTGTGAAAAGCATCAAAATGAAACACAGAGAGACAAATGAACAAAAAAGAAGTATAAAAAAACAGGAACAAGTCAAGATACAGAAAAAAAGTTCAAAACAACTGCATTTAATACCCATAAAGGGATGGGATTACACCCATGAGAAAAGAATAGGAGTTGGAAAAAATATTAAAAATGGGTAATCAGAAGACATAAGAGCTCTTAGAAATTAAATACAGAATGGAAATAAAATATTTAGTAAAAGGATTGGAAAAGAAAGTTGAATACACTCTTAAAAACAATAAAATAAGAATGAAGGGAAGAGGTGGAGGGAAGTACCTATAATAAAAATATAATATATAAGATCTACATAATATGTAATAATACAATATATATATGAAATATAAGAAAATTCAAAATCAATATTGGGGGTTCAGCAGCTAACCATGAAGAGTTCCAAAATGAAAAAACAGAAAATAATAGAGAAGAAACAATATAAGAAATTTCTCAGAGCAAAAGGTATGTTTCCTGAGAGGTATGTTCCTCTTGAGTATCCACATGAATGAAGAGAGATGTACATATCACCTTGCTGTTCCATAGCATCAAGGACAAAGAAAACATCTTACAGCTATTCAGGAAGAAAAAAGGTCATGTACAGAGGATCAGGATTCACAATGGTAACAGGCTTCTCAAAGCAATACTAGAGGCTAGAAGACAATGGAAAAATGCCTTCAAATTTCTGAGGAAACATCATTACTTACATCTAGAATTCCATACTCTGAAGGGTGAGTTAAAAGATGGTTCCAGACATGAAAGATGTAAGGGTTTTAAAACATGTCCAATAAATCTTTGACATGCCTCCCTTCAAAAGGTAGACCCTAATTCCTGTCTCCCTGAACGTGAGCAGGACTTAATGACTCATCTGTAAGGAACATAATGTGGCAGAAATCTAGGTTATTAAAAACACTATCACTTCTGTCTTGCTCTTGTGAACCATTCACCCTCAGAGAAGCTAGTCACAAGGTCATGGGGGCCCTCAGTCAGCCTGTGGAGAGGCCTATGGGAATAAGGCTTCCAACCAACAACCAGCAACAACCTGCCAGTCTTTAAGTCAGTCACCACAGAAGCAGTTCCTGCAGTCCCAGTCAAGCCTTCAAATAGCTGCTTCCCTGGCTGACCTCTTCACGGCAATTTCATGTGATTCCCTGAGCCAGAACCACCCAGCTACTTTGCTCCCAAATTCCTGACCATCGAGACTGCAAAATAAAATGCTGATTACTGTTTCAAGTGACTAAATTTTGGAGTAATTTATTATAAAGCAATAGATAACCACTACAAGAAGTCTCAAACACCTAACTTCTATACACTTTTTCCCAAGAAGCTACTCAACAAAACTGAAAAAAGAAAACAAGACTATAGCAGGGAAAGAAGTAAAGGGAATTACTTTACTTGTGAAGAGGAACC
This sequence comes from Budorcas taxicolor, assembly GCF_023091745.1. Taxonomy (NCBI): domain Eukaryota; kingdom Metazoa; phylum Chordata; class Mammalia; order Artiodactyla; family Bovidae; genus Budorcas; species Budorcas taxicolor. The sequence goes on along the minus strand of NC_068930.1, from coordinate 74,045,825 downwards.
CATGAAGACAGAGATGCAGCTGGCATAGAAAGTATCTGAAAGATGGAGCAGAAAGGAACGAGGTCCAGGGATGGAAGACTTGCTCCCAGGATGGAGAACTCCAGAAGGAAACGGGTCTCATGGATTACCTGACGCATCTGACCATGCGGAAAACGGCACTGGGGGTTTTCATAAATCTGCTCGAGTCTCTGGGGAGAACTGATAAACAAGAGAAAACTAACAAACAAGAAACGAAGCAATTAATTCCAAGGTTAAAAAAACACAGTTGTACAAGAAGGGAAGTTTAAGCAAAGCATAACTCTGGGATCAGTAAAAAATCGTTATTGTTACAACAAAAACAAAAATTATGACATAACAATATCAGAAGAATGAGATGAGGAAAACTAATACGGAATCCTCGGCTTTCAAAACGTACTATCCAAAACTGATATTATTTAGAAATGAGGCTAAACTCCAGAAGCAGTAGATAAAAGATTTACATAGACAATTGCTGCTTGCATGTAGAACACAGAGATGGTAGTGAGACTGCTGTTTTGCATTATAAGCCTGTGCTTTCAGGAATATGTACACACATTACCCAGTTAAAGCAGATTTTTAAGAGTATTTAGGGAGGAGGAAACTGGTTGAAGGCCGTCCAAAGGTACAAACTTCCAGTTATAAAATAAACAAGTACAACATGATTAATATAATTAATAGCACTGTGTGTTATATACAAAAGTTGTTAAGAGTAAATCCTAAGAGTTTTGATCACAAGGAAAAATTTTTTTTTTTTAATTTTATATCTATATGAGATGATGGCTGCCCATTAAACTTATGATATCATGATGCTTGTAAATTAAACCACTATGATGTACACTTTAAATTTACACAGTGCTGTGTGTCAATTACATCTTCATAAAACTAGAAGAAAAAAATTTTTTATTGAAGGATAATTGCTTTATAGAATTTTGCTGTTTTCTGTCAAACCTCAACATGAATCAGCCACAGGTGTACATATAACCCCTCCCTTTTGAACCTCCCTCCCATCTTCCTCCCCACCCCACCCCTCTAGGTTGATACAGAGCCCCTGTTTGAGTTTCCTGAGCCATACAGCAAAATCCTGTTGGCTATCTATTTTACATATAGTAACCTAAGTTCCATGTTACTCTTTCCATACATTTGACCCTCTCCTGCCCTCTCCCAATGTCCGTAAGTCCATTCTCTATGTCTGTTTCTCCACTGCTGCCCTGTAAATAAATTCTTCAGTACCATTTTTCTAGATTCTATATGTGCATTAGAATACGATATTTATCTTTCTCTCTCTGACTCACTTCACTCTGTATAATAGGTTCTTGGTTCATCCACCTCATCAGAAGTGGCTCACATGCATTCCTTTTTATGGCTGAGTAATGTTCCATTGTGTGTATGTATCACAACTTCTTTTTCCATTCATCTGTCAATGGACATCTAGGTTGCTTCCATGTTCTAGGTATTACAAATGTGCTTCTATAAACAATGGGTTACATGTGTCTATTTCAGTTTTGGATATGCCTAGGAGTGGGACTGCTGGGTCATATGCTGATTTTATTCCTAGTTTTTTAAGGAATCTCCACACCGTCTTCCATAGTGGCTGTATCAATTTACATTCCCTCCAACAGTGCAAGACGTTCCCTTTTCTCCACACCCTCTCCAGCGTTTACTGTTTGTAGACTATCTGATAGCAGCCATTCTGACCAGTGTGAGATGGTACCTCATTGTGCTTTTGATTTGCATTTCTCTAATAATGAGCGATGTTGAGCATCTTTTCATGTGTTTGTTAGTTGTCTGTATGTCTTCTTTCGAGAAATGACTGTTTAGGCCTTTTTCCCACTTTTTGATTGAGTTGTTTGTTTTTCTGGCATTGAGTTGTATGAGCTACTTGTATATTTTGGAAATTGATCCTTTGTCCGTTGTTTCATTTGCTATTATCATCTCCCATTCTGAGGGTTGTCTTTTCACCTTGTTTCCTTTGCTGTGCAAAAGCTTTTAAGTTTAATCAGGTCCCCCTTGTTTACTTTTATTTCCATTACAATAGGAGGTGGGTCATACAGGATCTTGCTTTATGTCATTGAGTTTTCTGCCTATGTTTTCCTCTAAAAGTTTTATAGTTTCTTGTCTTACATTTAGGTCTTTAATCCATTTTGAGTTCATCTTTGTATATGGTGTTAGGAAGTGTTCTAATTTCACTCTTTTGCATGCAGCTGTCCAGTTTTCCCAGCACCATTTATCGAAGAGGCTGTCTTTGCTTCTTGCCTCCTTTGTCAAAAATAAGGTATCCATAGGTCCATGGGCTTCTTTCTGGGCTTTCTATCTTGTCCCATTGGTCTATATTTCAGTTTTTGTGCCAGTACTATACTGTCTTGATGACTGTAGCTTTGTAGTATAATCTGAAGTCAGGAAGCTTGATTCCTCCACCTCCATTCTTCTTTCTCAAGACTGCTTTGGCTATTCAGGGTCTGTAGTGTTTCCATTTGAATTGTGAAATTTTTTGTCCTAGTTCTGTGAAAAATGCTACTGGTAATTTGATAGGGATCACACTGAATCTGTAGATTGCATTTAGCAGTATAGTCACTTTCATAATATTGATTCTTCCTACCTAGGAACATGGAATATCTCTCCATCTATTTATGTCATCTTTTATTTCCTTCATAGTGTCTTATAATTATCTGTGTACAGTTCTTTTGTCTCCTTAGGTAAGTTTATTCCTAGATATTTAATTATTTTTGTTGCAATGGTGAATGGGATTGATTCCTTAATTTCTCTGATTTTTCATTGCTAGTATATAGAAATGCAAGTGATTTCTGCATATTGATTTTGCATCCTGGAACTGAGAAATCCACTGATTAGCTCTAGTAATTTTCTGATACTATCTTTAGGGTTATCTATGTACAGTATCATATCATCTGCAAACAGTGAGAGGTTTACTTCTTTTATGATCTAGATTCCTTTTATTTCTTTTTCTTCTCTGATTGCTATAGCTAGGACTTCCAAAACTATGTTGAATAATAGTTGAGAAAGTGGACACCCTTATCTTGTTCCTGATCTCAGGGAGAATGCTTTCAGTTTTTCACCACTGAGAATAATGTTTGCTGTAGGCTTATCATATATGGCTTTTACTATGTTGAGGTAGGTTCCTTCTATGCCCACTTTTTGAAGAGTTTTAATCATAAATGGGTGCTGAGTTTTGTCAAAGGCCTTTTCTGCATCTATTGAGATTATCATATGGTTTTTATCTTTCAAATTGTTTATATGGTATATCACATTGATTGATTTTCGTATATTGAAGAATCCCTGCATCCCTGGAAAAACCCAACTTGATCATAGTGTATGAGCTTTTTGATGTGTTGCTGAATTCTGTTTGCTAAAATTTTGTTGAGGATTTTTGCATCTATGTTCATCAGTGATACTGGCCTGTAGTTTTCTTTTTGTGTGTTGTCTTTGTCTGGTTTTGGTATCAGGTGATGGTGGCCTCATAGAATGAGTTTGGAAATATTCTTTCCTCTTCAATTTTTTGAAAGAATTTTAGAAGGATAGGGTTTAGTTCTTCTCTAAATGTTTGACAGAATTCTCCTGTGAAGCCATCTGGTCCTGGGCTTTTGTTTTTTGGGAGATTTTTGATCACAGCTTCAATTTCAGTGCTTGTAATTGGGTTGTTCATAATTTCTTTCTGATTCAGTCTTGGGATTTCTTTGGAAAGAATGATGCTCAAGCTGAAACTCCAGTACTTTGGGCACCTCATGTGAAGAGTTGACTCATTGGAAAAGACTCTGATGCTGGGAGGGATTAGGGGCAGGAGGAGAAGGGGACAACAGAGGATGAGATGGCTGGATGGCATCACTGACTCGATGGACGTGAATCTGAGTGAACTCTGGGAGTTGGTGATGGACAGGGAGGCCTGGCGTGCTGTGATGCATGGGGTCGGAAAGAGTCGGACACGACTGAGTGACTGAACTGAACTGAACTTGGAAAATTGAACTTTTTTAAGAATCCGTCCATTTCTTCCAGGTTATCCACGTTATTGCCATATAGTTGTTCATAATAGTCTGTTATAATCCTTTGTATTTCTGTACTGTTTGTTGTAATGTTTCCTTTTTCATTTCTAATTTTGTTGATTTGATTCCTCTCTCTTTTTTTCTTGATGAGTCTGGCTAAAGGTTTGTCAATTTTGTTTATCTTCTCAAAGAATCCGCTTTTAGTTTTATTAATCTTTACTACTGTTTATTTCATTTTTCATTTATTTCTGCTTGGATCTTTATGATTTCTTTGCTTCTACTAATTTTTTTTTCCAGTTGTTTTAGCTGTAAAGTAGGTTGTCTATTCAATGTTCTTCTTGTCTATTAAGGTAGGATTGTATTGCTGTAAACGTCCCTCTTAGAACGGCTTTCGCTGCATCCCGCAGGTTTTGAGTTTTGTCATTTGTTTCTAGAAATTTTTTTATGTCCCTTTTGATTTCTCCAGTAATCTGTTGGTTATTTAGAAACATGTTGTTTATTCTCCATGTATTTGTGTTTCTTACAGTTTTTTTCTTGTAACAGATATCCAGTGTCAGAGCATTGTGGTGCTCCTACGTTGGATGCATAGATATTAACAATTGTTATGTCTTCCTCTTGGATTGATTCCTTGATCATTATGTAGTGTCCTTCCTTATCTCTTGTAGTCTTCTTTATTTTAAGGTCTATTTTGTCTGACATGAGGATTGCTATTCCAGCTTTGCTTTCTGTTTGCATGGAATATACTTTTCCATCCTCTCACTTTCAGTCTATATGTGTCTTGAGATCTGAAGTGGGTTTCTTGTAGACAGCATATATATGGGTCTTGTTTTTGTATCCATTCAGCCATCTGTGTCTTTTGGTTGGAGCATTTAATTCATTTACGTTTAAAGTAATTATTGATATATATGTTCGTATTGCCATTTTTAATATAAATTTAACTGGAGGTTAATTACTTTACAATATTGTATTGGTTTTGCCATATAGCAACATGAATCTGCCACAGGCATATACGTGTTCCATATCCTGAACCCCCCTCCCTCGTCCCTCCCTGTACCATCCCTCTGTTGGGGTTGATTTTGTAGATCATTTTTCTTCTCTTGTATTTCTTGACTATATAAGTCCCTTTAACATTTGTCGTAAAGCTGGTTTAGTGGTACTGAATTCCCTTAACTTTTTCTTGTCTGAAAAGCATTTTAGTTCTCCATCAATTCTGAATGAGATCCTTGTTTGGTATAGTAATCTTGGTTGTAGATTTTTCCCTTTCAGTACTTAAAATATATCTTGCCATTCCCTTCTGGCCTGCAGACTTTCTGCTGAAAGATCAGCTGTTAAGCATATAGGGTTTCCCTTGTATGTTACTTGTTGCTTCTCCCTTGCTGCTTTCAATATTCTTTCTTTGTGTTTAGTCTTTGTTAGTTTGATCAGTATGTGTCTTGGCATGTTTCTCCTTGGGTTTATCCTGTATGGGACTCTTTGTGCCTCTTAGACTTGACTGACTATTCCCTTTTCCATGTTGGGGAAATTTTCAACTATAATCTCTTCAAAAATTTTCTCATACCCTTTCTTTTTGACTTCTTCTGGGATTCCTATAATTCGAATGTCAGTGCATATGATATTGTCCCAGAAGTCTCTAAGACTATCCTCAGTTCTTTTCATTCTTTTTACTTTATTCTGCTCTTCAGAAGTTATTTCCACTTTTATCTTCCAGTTCACTGATTCGTTCTTCTGCTTCATATATTCTGCTACTAATTCCTTCTAGAGTATTTTTAATTTCAGTAATTGTGTTGTCTCTGCATGTTTATTCTTTAATTCTTCTAGGTCTTTGTTAATTGATTCTTGCATTTTCTCCATCTTGTTTTCAAGGTTTTTGATCATCTTTATTATCATGATTCTGAATTCTATTTCAGGCAATTTGCCTATTTCCTCTTCATTTATTTGGACTTGTTTCTAGTTTGTCCTTCATTTGTGTGGTATTTCTCTGCCTTTTCATTTTTTCTTTTTTAATTTATTGTACTTGAGGTCTTCTTTTCCCAGGCTTCAGAGGTGGAATTCTTCCTTCCTTTTCGTTTCTCCCCACCTAAGGCTGGTCCCAGTGGTTTGTGTAGCCTTCATATAGGGTGAGATTTCTGCTGCATGTTTGTTTGTTTGTTTGATTTTCCTCGGATGGACAAGGCTGGATGAAGTGGTACTCCTGTCTACTGATGATGTGGTTTGTATTTTTTGTTTTGTTTGTTGTTTAGATGAGGCGTCCTGCACAGGGTGCTATTGGTGGTTGGGTGACACAGAGTCTTGTATTCTAGAGGTTTCCTTTGTGTGAGTTCTCACTATTTGATACCACCTAGGGTTAGTTCTGGACTCAATATGCCAGCAAATTTGGAAAACTCAGCAGTGGCCACAGGACTGGAAAAGGTCAGTTTTCATTCCAATCCCAAAGAAAGGCAATGCCAAAGAATGCTCAAACTATCGCACATTTGCACTCATCTCACATGCTAGTAATGCTCAAAATTCTCCAAGCCAGGCTTCAGCAGTATGTGAACCATGAACTTACAGATGTTCAAGCTGGTTTTAGAAAAGGCAGAAGAACCAGAGATCAAATTGCCAACATCTGCTGGATCATCGAAAAAGCAAGAGAGTTCCAGAAAAACATCTATTTCTGCTTTATTGACTATGCCAAAGCCTTTGTGGGGATCACAATCAACTGTAAAAAATTCTGAAAGGGATGGGAATACCAGACCACCTGACCTGCCTCTTGAGAAACCTATATGCAGGTCAGGAGGCAACAGTTAGAACTGGACATGGAACAACAGACTGGTTCCAAATAGGAAAAGGAGTACGTCAAGGCTGTATGCTGTCACCCTGTTTATTTAACTTATATGCCGTGTACATCATGAGAAACGCTGGGCTGGAAGAAACACAAGCTGGAATCAAGATTGCCGGGAGAAATACCAATCACCTCAGATATGCAGATGACACCACCCTTATGGCAGAAAGTGAAGAGGAACTAAAAAGCCTCTTGATGAAAGTGAAAGAGGAGAATGAAAAAGTTGGCTTAAAGTTCAACATTCAGAAAACGAAGATCATGGCATCTGGTCCCATCACTTCATGGGAAATAGATGTGGAAACAGTGGAAACAGTGTCAGACTTTATTTTTGGGGGCTCCAAAATCACTGCAGATGGTGACTGCAGCCATGAAATTAAAAGACGCTTACTCCTTGGAAGGAAAGTTATGACCAACCTCGATAGCATATTGAAAAGCAGAGACATTCCTTTGCCAACAAAGGTCCATCTAGTCAAGGCTATGGTTTTTCCAGTAGTCATGTATGGATGTGAGAGCTGGACTGTGAAGAAAGCTGAGCACCGAAGAATTGATGCTTTCAACTGTGGTGTTGGAGAAGACTCTTGAGAGTCCCTTGGAGAGCAAGGAGATCCAACCAGTCCATTCTAAAGGAGATCAGCCCTGAGTGTTCTTTGGAAGGAATGATGTTAAAGCTGAAACTCCAGTACTTTGGCCACCTCATGAGAAGAGCTGACTCATTGGAAAAGACTCTGATGCTGGGAGGGATTGGGGACAAGAGGAGAAGGGGACGACAGAGGATGAGATGGCTGGATGGCATCACTCGATGGATCTGAGTTTGAGTGAACTCCGGGAGTTGGTGATGGACAGGGAGGCCTGGTGTGCTGCGATTCATGGGGTCGCAGAGTCGGACACGACTGAGCGGCTGAACTGAACTGAACTGAGGGTTAGTTCTCTGGTAGCCTAGGGTCTTGGAGCCAGTGCTGCCACTCCAAAGGCTCATGGCTTCATCTCTTAAAGTGCTAAGGAGCGTGGCTTGATCTAGCGCATACTGTTCTGCATCCTTTTCTGAGCTTTAAGTGCATAACTCTGCATTGTTCTGGGTTCCAAAGCTAAGACCTCATCAGAGCAGTAAATGAGCCAGTGGTTTCCTGGATGCTCACTCAATTTTGAACTGAGTTGGAAGATGTCAAGTTTCTGAAGAGATTATAGATCTATCTCATGCAGGGCTGGGTTTGTCATTAATGAATCCCTAACAAACAAAATCCCAGTCTGTCAACTAGTAGAAGTTTGTCTGTTCCTTTTCTCAACTGCCAAGCACTGGGGGCAGCCAGGCCACTGCAGGGAATCTTGAAAGAAAAGAACTTCAGGACAAATGGTCCCAGCAGCTACTAGGGTCTTGGCCCAATATTCCTTGATTAGTATCAGCTAGACACAAGCAGCAGGCTCCTGGCTGGCTAAGCCAAATTGATACTGAGTCCAAGCTTGATCTGCTCACTGCACAACAGGCCAATGAATCTGAGAGATAAGGGGCTGAGGCGGAAAGAGACCCTTTTAGGGGGCCAGCTGATCAGAAGATGGCAGGCTAGCACCTTAAAAGAACCATCTTCTAATTTTTAAAAATAAAAAACACAAAATGACCCTTAAAAAAAAGTATTTAGAGCAATAAGGATAAACTTATGAAATGCTGCTTATTAAAAAGTTAGGATACAAATAGTATAGGTAAGAGTCACACCAGCTATGTGAAAAACAATTATACAAACATACGCACACTTAGGGCTTCCCAGGTGGCTCAGTGATACAGAATCTGCCTGCATACAGGAGATTCAGGTTTAATCCCTGGGTTGGCAAGATCCCCTGAAGAAGGAAATGACAACCCACTCCAGTATTCTTGCCTGGGAAATCCTATGGACAGAGGAACCTGGTGGGCTACAGTTCATGGGGTCACAAAAAGTTGGATATGACTGAGCAACTGAGCATGCACGCACACTTATTAACAGTAATTACTTCTGCTTAGTAAGATTATGGTTGCTTTTATTCTCTTCTTTAGACTTATTTCTCTAGTTTTCTCATCAAACACTTATTAACGTTATAATCAGAAAAAATAATCAAATGAATTGAAAATCAAAAAAAATCAGAGCTCTGAAGAGCTCTCACCAATTTTTAAAAATAGGAATGCTAACCCTGAACCCTAAGGGCCTGGCTGAAACCTTGCTACCACCTGCCATCAAGTCTTAAAACTCATTTCCAGCTCTATGGGGAGGCTTAAATGAGATAACCTAAATAAAGTATCTCTACCCATCTTAGTGTTTCAGGCACATTATAGTATTCTATAAATATGATTTTCTTCCTTAATTTGACACAAACCATCTGCTACCTTGATTGCCTCTGTGGTTTTTGGAACACTCTCTGTGTGCATACCTGGATGAACCTGTCTAGTCTCTGGCCCTGGCCCCTCTTTTCTATCTGCTGCTAATCAATCTTTTATTCTGACAACTGGCAGTATGTCTTCCTTCTTCCTACTTCCCTCGTCCCTCGGGTTATTTCCATTATTAACATATGAGTCAAATGAAGAACTAAGGAATAAGCAGATACAAAGCCTTGTATGAGAAAGTTCAGATTTAACACTAAACTACATAAATAACTAGAAAAATCAACAAAGGATTTCAATCCTTGTTCTGCTGCTTATTAACTGTGTGACTCCCAAGCAAATTATTTAAACTCTCTGAGTCTTTGTTAACCCATTCATAACAATCAAGACAATTCCTATTCTATAAAATTGCTGTAAGCATTCAAATGAAAGTGAATGTAAAACACATAGCACTCTAAATATTTAAAGTTCCTATTCACCTTCTATTTCCTATCTAAAAATGCCCTTGAACTACTGGTGAGTATTTTCAGATTAATTATATAATTAAACAGATTAATTATAGTAGTAATTATATATTAAACATTTAAAACATCAAACCATAACTAAACCAGAAGAGACTGAGGTAAATATTCAGCATCTCTATGAAGAAGCGAGGACTTTCAAAGCTGAAAAATGATGGAAGAGAAAGAATATCAATACAATTGCCTAAGAAAAAACATTACTTAAATGTATCTTGTTGATTTTAATTTATGGCAATGTAGTACACTCAGTTCAGTTCAGTCGCTCAGCCGTGTCCGACTCTATGCGACCCCATGAATCGAAGCACGCCAGGCCTCCCTGTCCATCACCAACTCCCGGAGCTCAATCAGACTCGCGTCCATCGAGTCAGTGATGCCATCCAGCCATCTCATCCTCTGTCGTCCCCTTCTTCTCCTGTCCCCAATCCCTCCCAGCATCAGAGTCTTTTCCAATGAGTCAACTCTTCGCATGAGGTAGCCAAAGTACTGGAGTTTCAGCTTCAGCATCATTCCTTCCAAAGAAATCCCAGGGCTGATCTCGTTCAGAATGGACTGGTTGGATCTCCTTGCAGTCCAAGGGACTCTCCAGAGTCTTCTCCAACACCACAGTTCAAAAGCATCAATTCTTCCCAGACCACCTGACCTGCCTTTTGAGAAATCTGTATGCAGGTCAGGAAGCAACAGTTAGAACTGGACATGGAACAACAGACTGGTTCCAAATAGGAAAAGGAGTATGTCAAGGCTGTATGCTGTCACCCTGCTATTTAACTTATATGCAGAGTACATCATGAGAAACGCTCGACTGGAAGAAACACAAGCTGGAATCAAGATTGCCGGGAGAAATACCAATCACCTCAGATATGCAGATGACACCACCCTTATGGCAGAAAGTGAAGAGGAACTCAAAAGCCTCTTGATGAAAGTGAAAGAGGAGAGCGAAAAAGTTGGCCTAAGGCTCAACATTCAGAAAACGAAGATCATGGCATCCGGTCCCATCACTTCATGGGAAATAGATGGGGAAACAGTGAAAATAGTGTCAGACTTTGTTTTCTTGGGCTCCAAAATCACTGCAGATGGTGATTGCAGCCATGAAATTAAAAGACGCTTACTCCTTGGAAGAAAAGTTATGACCAACCTAGACAGTATATTCAAAAGCAGAAACATTACTTTGCCGACTAAGGTCTGTCTAGTCAAGGCTATGGTTTTTCCTGTGGTCATGTATGGATGTGAGAGTTGGTCTGTGAAAAAGCACTAGATATTCACAAAAAACAAAATTAAATAAAACTCCCAACACCTCTAGACATTGTAGATAGAATACCACAAAATCTTTTTAAAGATATAGCTAATCTCTCAAGAAAATAAGAGATATCCCCAAGGATCAAACATAAACAAGGAGCTAGAAACCAGCATGCTAACCTGATACTGAAACTGTGGTCTCCTTGAGGGTACTTGCTGGTTACTGAGCAGCGGAAGCATGGTTTTTAATGGCTGTTTGGTTAAAAGAGAAAGATCTTGGAGGTAACTGAGTTCCCTGTATGGTTCTGAAGGGTTACTACATTTTATGAAAAGGCTGACTTAAACGATCCACCTGAGGGAAATCTGTCTCAGCATAGAGCATAAGTGGAGAAAAAAGTTAACATATATCATCTCAGGTCTGATTTCTACATATCTGAGATTTAAACACAGAAAATCCCAAGCCAAAAAACTGAAGCAGTCGTGTTCTGGTGGCAGATGAGGATACCTGGCTAAAACAACTCAGCAGAAAAAAAAGCAGATACTATTTAAAGGGGGCTTCCCAGGTGGCACTGTGATAAAGAACCTGCTTCCCAATGCAGGAGAACAAGAGACAGGGTTCGATCCCTGGGTTGGGAAGATCCCCTGGAGGAGGAAATGGCAACCTACTCCAGTATTCTTGCCTGCAGAATCCCGTGGACAGAGCAGCCTGGAGGGCTACAGTCCACAGGGTTGCAAAGAGTCAGACATGACTGAGCATATGCACGCACACACATATACACAATCTGAAGAACCACGTCTTCTGTCCAAGGCTCACAGAATTCCTACCAATAAAGCCTCCAGAATCATGAAATAAGCAAACTGTGAGGTTTGGCAGAAATAAGAAACAGCAGAATTAGGCTCTAAGAATGTCTGATAATGACTTACTGAATAAAGATATGAATTAACTATTAAGCAGCATGAAAGACAGAATGAGGACTTACATATGACTTTATTAGAGTTTCAGAAGACGGAAGTAAAGACAATGGAAGAGAGGCAATACCAGAAAAGTTAACAGCTGAGAAATTTTCTGAATTAATGGAGGGACTTCCCTGCCGGTCCAGTGGTTAAAACTTCGCCTTGCAATGCAAGCGGTGCAGGTTTGATCCCTGGTCAGGGAGCTAAGATCCCACATGCCTCGTGGCCAAAAAAACAAACAAAAATAAATAAATAAAAGAGAATGAAAGGAAAACAAATTCTGAGATGCAGAAGTCACAACAAATCCAAGTCAGGAGAGAAAAATAATCCTGTGGAGACACACAGTACAGAAACTGAAGAACAACAAAGAGAAGAGTTTTTGCAGCCAGTGAGAGAAAGGGAAAAAAATTATCTACAAATGACTGTAGGCTTCTAGCACAGACTGTGGAAAGCAAGATCCTAAAAATATTAACAAGAAATAATTGTCATCCTAGGGTGTTATAACCCCCTAAACTGTTGTTCCACAATATTTACAAAGAAAGCTATTTTTGAACAAAGAAAAACTGAATTTAAAGACTTTCAGGGAAGGAATGCCTAGGATATTCTTCAAAAAGCAAAACATAAACCTGCAGGGAAGGGTTGCAACTCAAAAACAACTAGCAAGGGGCTGCACTGGTGGTCCAATGGTTAAGAATCCACCTTCCAATGCAGGGGATGCGAGTTCGATCCCTGGTTGGGGAACTAAAATCCCATGTGCATCCAGGCAACTAAGCCTGCATATGGCAACTACTGATCCTATGCTCTCTAGTGCCTGAGCACCACAGAGAAAGATCCTTCATGCAGTGAAGATTCCACATGCCACAACTAAGACCTGATACAGACAAATTAATAATTAAAAAACAGTGAACAAGTAACTAGTATTAATAAAATATGGATAAACTTAAACACAACTAAATCTATGAGATCAAAGTAACATCTCATCTAAAGTATGAAAGGTAAGAAATTGTGAACAACTATAACTTGTAATTTGGGAGGGAGTAACTGCAGTTAGAGTTCTAAGATCCTTTATATAGGAATTTTATCGAGGAGAACAGAGCTATTGATTGGTATTTAGATTCTACTAATGGAGGTTATATATATTGAAAATTTAAGATAATCTTTAAAATATAGAAATGGAAAATGTGGAGGTAATCAATAAAATAGAAATAGAGGATATAAATTTCTGATGTAATGTTAAAACTCAACACATCACACATACTTACCAAAAAAACGTCAGGAGAGAATTTTATAAAAGGATAAAGCATAACAAATTAAAAACACAGAATAGGTTGGGCTTAAATATCAAAATAATTGGACTAAATTTATCAGTTAAAAGACAAAAATTGTTAGAATAGTTTTATTTTAAATCAAGGTATATGTTATTTATAAGTAATACACCTAAAATACAAGGCCAGAAAAAAGTGAAGAGATGAAAAAATAAAAAATGAAAAAACATCTTATCAGGCAGATGCCAAGCCAAATAAAACTAGGGTACCTGCTTTAACTGTCAAGACAAAAAAGACTTCAAGGCAAAAATCACCATTACAGAGACAGAAGGTATAAAAAAGTATAAAATGTTACACTCATTAAAAATACAAAAGTTTTAATATGTGTGTGCTAATACAGACTCTCTGTCTCTCTCTCCCTCTCCCTCTATGTCACTCAGTCATGTCCGACTCTTTGCGAACCCATAGACTGTAGCCTACCAGGCTCCTCTGTCCATGGGATTTTCCAGGCAATCATACTGGAGTGGATTGCCATTTCCTTCTCCAAGGGATCTTCCCAACCCAGGGCTTGAACGCGGGTCTCCTGCATTGTAGACAGACGCTTTACTGTCTAAGCCACCAGGGAAGTTCTCTCTCTCTCTCTCTCTCTCTCTCTCTCTCTCTCTATATATATATATATATATACACACACACACACACACACACATACACACACACACACATACATAAAGCAAAAACTGATAGAATTAAGGAGATATGGGAAATTAAAAATCTCATTTACAAGAGTATCTAACTCAATAAAATACTTAGGAATAAACTAAAGTGAAAGACTTGTATACTGACAATATAAAACACTGATAAAAGAAATTAAGAAAAACATAAATAAGTGGAAAGAGAGCCCATGTTCATGGATTGGAAGACTTGTTATTGTTAAAATGTCCATACTACCCAAAGCAATTAAAAAAAAATCAATGTAACCTCTATTAAAATTCCAATGACTTTTTAACAGCAATAGAAAAAACAATCCTAAAATTCATATGAAAATACAAAGGACCCCAAGTAGCCAAAACAATTTTGAGAAAGAAGAACAAATGTGAGGAGGCCTCACGTTTCCTAATTTTAAAACATATTATAAAACTACAGTAATTATAACAATATGGTACCACAATAAAACTTAGACCAACAGAACAGAAATAGAGAGCCTTGAAAATAGACCCATGCATGTATGGTCAACTGAACTTCACCAAGGGTGCCAAGAATACACACATCACTTTCACTGCAGCATTATTCACAAATCACATTATTACTTATATGATGATTAACTTATATTATTTACACTCTAAATTAAGAAAGGGTAACATGGTTGGATATAGTATCAATATATAAAATTCACTTTTCTATGCAGCAGCAGAAAATAAAAAGTAAAAAAGGTAATTTTTAAAAAGCTGTTGCTAAACAACAAATACAATTAATAATAATAACATCTGTAAGAAGGAAAAGAGCAAGGTAAAATTATTAGGCTATTGAGTCATCAACTTACTAGAAAGAAAGCTGCAAATAGAGAAATTCTGATACTGGTGCAAGAAGAGCCAAACAGACCACTGGAACAGATGAAAAAAACGCTAAAAACAAGCCAGCACATACATGGATATTTGGTATAAAAAACAGATGGAATTGCTGATTAGTGGGGAAACAATGAAGTATGTAATAAACAGTGAGATTACTTATCCAAAAGCAAAGAAGTAAAATTAGATCCATACTTTAATCACACACAAAAATGAATTAAAAGTAGTTTAGCAACAAAAAGCAAATTTCAAATTTTAAAAGAAAACATATCGTTTTACTCAAAGTAGGGAAAACGCAAGAAACATACAGTATTATAAAGGAAAGATGATAAATTCAACCACATTAAAATGTGAAATTTTGTTTAAAAGGTCATCAAAAAGAATGAAAAAGATTCCCCACTGCCTGGGTAAAAATATTTGCAAAGCTTATAACCAGCAGTGCATTTGTATCCAGAATATATGAAGAATCCCTACAGTCAATGAGGAAAAGACTAAAAGCTCAACATAAAGGCAAAAGATAGGTACAGGTACTTCTTAGAAAAGAAAATGTTCCATCTCAGTTATAACCAAGAAAATGACACAAGCTCCATCATTTTTATATCTATCTACTCTCAGTATTTTAATAGTTTATAAAGATATGGTACATTAAGATAAGAATCATCATAGAACTTGTTCTTATTTTCCCTATTTATGATCTTGTCTAGGTCTTATGAAAATTAATCTGCAAAATCAACACTATGTTTTCCAGTGCTATTAAAAATAAACAGAACATAGAGAATCCATTTTTCCCCCATAGAGAATTTTGCCCTAAGATGTGGAGACAGATCAAAAAATTGAGAAGTTAATATAACTACCAGATATACATTTTTTGAGTCATTAACATTATACTAATTATACTACTTTTGATGATGCCAGATGACATAATCATTACAAAGGCTTTTTAAGGTGACAGCTGCAAAACTTCTAAAATTATATCACTTAGTTCTTTTGTATGATTCTTTGTGTCCTATTTGCAATATAGCTTCCAATGAAACTGTATTAAAAAAAACTGCATAAGTGGGCTGAGCTAAAGTACTATCCAATTTTGTTTCATTTACTTTTTTAACTGCTGCACTCAGAAGAAGACTTGAAGAATTGAAATCAGCTTAAAAGTTAAACAAAATAACAGTACCTCACAATGCTGGCGAGAAGCTTGAATTTCACATTCATATTTGTTCTTTACAGATTCTAAGCAGAGCTCTCTATAGATTCCTGCAACCAAACACAATTACTCTGATTATGTTAGCAATAAGGAGTTTCATTATCACTTCCCTGTAAGAATTCTGTCCTATTTTATAAAATGGATCAAGAAGAAATTGGTGGGTCTAACTTTACCTTTATAAACTAGAAATAACAAGGCTCAGTCAAAATATATGTCAAAGAAGACTACAAAACTAAGAGCTAGAGAGAAACTACACTGCAAATTTTAGTTCTTAGCCATTTTTCTAAAAAAATATTTCCAAATGCTTGTTAGAGAATGATTAAAACAAAAATAAAACTCTTCACCTATGAAAAACAATGTCTCAGGATTCATAAGGGAAACAGTAAAAAAAACCTCTGGCTTCTCAATCATATATACTCAAACTAACACCTGGATACCATAACCATCGAAACAAAATAGAGTCCGAAGCTTCCAAGACTCAATGTATAAACTAATATAAGAAAATTTATAAATTAACACGATGTTTGAGTGCTCCTGACAGAGCTTTACCTAGAGGATAGATGTTCGAGTTTAACTTAGAGGTACCGAGACCACTGCATAAAATAGGCACTCTTAAAAAAACAAAGAAAATAGGCCATGCAAATACGCCATCACAAAAATGGCAAAGACGTCTAGATGTACATACTTAACTCTATGCCATAGCTGCCTCTAGAACTGTAATACTTTTTCTTGTACAGTAAAGGCAAGGAACAGATATCTGGAACTATGCCGTCAGCAACACAATCACACACACTACTCTTTGTACAATCAAAAAGTACAGGAGGCCACCTCGTAGCGAAGTGAATAACTGACTCAAGTAATATTTTCAAAACTTAAGGAAGTCTCACTTAGTTCTTTTCAAATGTCAAAGAAAAGTAAGGACATGTTTACTTTTAAGGATGTGCTAAGTCAATATGCAAAAATAGCAGATTAAGCATAACATTATCTATATACTTAATGCTAAGCACTCAAGACTAAAATTCGGTTTAAGGAGGATTCAGTATAAGAAGAACCTATTATCAACAATGCCGTAGGTATTATTAATATGTAACAGGTGTATGAGGATCAATTATTGTTCCCCAAAAAGAAAACAATCAGCATCTTCAGTAAATTTCAGTTTTTAGTTTGATGATGAAAAATCATTAAATGATCTTCAAATAGATATATCCTTTGTTAGGCATGGTAGGACACAATTCTGAGGCCAGATCCCAGTTACAAACAGAAGACTGAAATTTAACTATACAAATAAAATACACCTCCATCTATTCATAATCACAAACCCTAACCCTGTTCTGTAACATCCTGATCAAATTTTTTTTAATGTTTTTATAAATAAGAACTCTTTATCACTCTTAAAGATGAAAAATACTAAGAGGACTTAAATTGAACATTAATAGAAAAATAAACTATGGTGTTAACAGTATCTCTTAATGAAAATATCCTGGTTTCTAACTGTTTCACATGTGGAAATATCTTTTCAACAACACTGTGAGCAATTTGAGGGCTTCTTTTTTTTTTAACGCTCCACAGCAGCAGAGAAAAGCAGGAGGCATTTAATAAATTAAAATAACTGTGGGCTGACTGATAGTATAATATTCTGTTCAACGTAGATACATTTGTACTTCTATTAACAACAACCACCTTTTAAATCTACTGAAGAATTCATATTCTACTATATGGAAAAGATGTTTCACTTTCCTACCTGCTACCTTTGTACGAATTTGCATATTTTCTTGTAAAGTTGCCAGTGGTTCCAAATATTCTGGTGCTTTTCCAGCTATGACTTCTTGTAGTTTTGCATCCACCTGACTTAATCGTTCTTTATAAAGTCTTAACAAAGCAAAAATTAAGATATTAATTTTAAAAGCCCAGCAAAGGCTAACAATTTATCATTTCTATACATTATCTCTTAATATCATTCATATTCTAATAGCCTACCGAATATATTTTTTCCTTGATCTCAGGTGACAAGAACACAGTTACATCATTTGACTTTTATACAAATAATCACAAAGAAATGTTTTTCTATTTTTTAGATATATCACTTTTTAATGGTTAATTTACAAATCAAAAAGATGCAACCAAAATAACTACCTCTGGACACTAGATGTTTCTAACTGCAGAATAAATCAATTCTAAGAGAAAAGGTCAAATAAACACTGAGTTTAAAAGGAACAAATTATTTTGAGTAATTTAGATACAGGCATTATTAGCTGTCAAAAATAAATAATTCCCTGCCTCCCCTCCAAATCTCCTGAAAAGGAGTCAGTTTAAAAATATTCAGCCTACTTAATTTTTAAGAGAACAAAGAAGAAGCAGAGTGATGAAGGTAAAACCAAAGCCTAGGGAACTTAAGACCTGGCATACTCAGCCCATCCAGACTGCGAATGAAGCTATAACAACATGAGTTTCTTGGCAGATAGGGAAGTGAAAAGTGGGGCAAAGAATCCCTGTTGCTCTTTTTATGAGTCTACATGCAAAAAGGCCTAATGTAACAGCTTGCACATCAATACCTTCAGCTTGATTATCAAAGATGGTATGTGAGGCAACCCAATGTTTATTTTTACCAATAGTCCTGAAGGATAGAACTTTTTTAACAAGAAAATGTTGAAACTGTCATTCTTTATGAGAAGCACTTCTAACCCTGGTTTTGTGGCATTTCAAAGATATCCTAAAATCTCAAAGCAGATTAACAATTTCAGATCATTATGTAAAAAAAATTTTTGCCATTTATTACTGCACCATAGGTGACTATGTCATAATACATCACAAGGATGGCATATAGTAACTCCCAGAAGAAACCACTGATTATGCTTATAGTTGTTTGTATAAATAGCAGTTGACTATTGAAAACATGATGATACTTGGCATTCATGTAACATTCCACTCTCTCCTCTTGAAAATACCAACTAATACAACTAAGACAACTAATATTGTCTATTATTGATCATTATATTTAGCAGTGATTTATATAATGATTTTAAAGGAATAAAGCAAGTTTGAATGTTCATACTAGTTAATAACTAGTTAATATTCTTTTTTTAAAACCAGAAAGGAAAAATTATCTGAATCAACTTCCAGAATAATACACTATCATGTCTGGGTTAAACTTTTCTAAAACTCAACATACAATGTATGAAATCCGAAAAGTATAACACGATACTAATAGTTTTTGAAATTATAAATACAACTTCAGACAAAATGCTAAAAAACTAATACAAAAGATGACTGCACCTGAAAAACATCCAACTCATATAAAATATGGATAATAAAGTATCCTGAATAGGTGAACATCCTGAATGAAGAGGATATGCGAATTAACATTGTTCAATTAACTTACTTTTAAAAGAATAGATTCCCAAAATCAGTATAATTTCTACAACCTTGGAATCAAGTATAAACTCATCAAAGGCAAGGATCATGAGTCCTGCAGCAGCAACCACAATACTATTCACAGAATAGAAGCTAATTAATGTTTGTTGGATGCTGAACATTGAAATGAATGGACACTTGGGTGGGACAAGTCCCTCTTTCTTTTTTAGAAGGTGGAAGAACTCACCTTCCACCACTTTACAAACTGCAAATTGTGGATTTTTTGCCTTAGGAAAAGAGTGCTATATGTGCCCTATAGTGCTAGAACAGGCAAAGCAGGGTATTTATTATTATTATTAATGTATTTCCCACCTCTTCCAAAGAGGATTTGAGACAGCTTAAAGAGATACACAGTATGAGAAGACAAAAATAAAAAACAAAGCAACAGGGCAAGACAAAAAAATAATTATAAACCTTATGCCAAGATTTTTTTTTTCAAAAACATATCTATACCAATTCCTTGAGAAAGAATCCTATTAAATAGTGTTAATGAGTCTACTTTTAATACTTTCAGAAATGAATAATGCTGATAGGGGAACTAGCTGGTGATCATGGTGAGCCATGAGAAAGCAAAAACCAAGGCAACTGCTTGCCCCAAGGGGAACAAGATTAGACCAAATGACTCACTAGATGCAAACTTCTCCTATGTAATATAGTATACTAGAGCTTTACAACAATTTTCATTTCTTGGATAACCAAAAAGGGCTCTATAAAAGCTCAACATGTATATCTTAAATAACTGTTTAAGAATCACTCGTTCATGGATTTCTTATGCGAAAATACAAATTTGCTTCCTCTTTTCCAGAATGATCCCAAATGAACTGAATGAACTCTCTGTGTTGCCCAAATAATGGATTCCTGGGAATCCAAACTAATTTTAACTTCAAATTAACAATGTAAATCTTTAGCATTGAAAGCATCATGCTTTTTAAAGGCAAAATTTTACACTATGGATTATTTTGGATTGCTTATATCAATTTGTCACACTAGCATAGAACATTATCTATATATTTATCACTAATACCAATGAAAGTTAACACCAGAAATGGCATAAACAGCAGGATTCATCTGGTAACGAAATCTGTCTTATTTCAGGCTGGCAATTCCAGATATTAAATGGGCTTTCATCTCTTCTTTGGGCCTCTCTAGGGAAGAAGTAGGAGAAAGAGAATAAGCAGCAAAATCACAAAGAATCCATAAACTGAAGAGGCAGCTTCTGAATAAGTTAAGCTATCTATGGGCTCAAAGGTTTCTCCCTTTCATTTACGTTTCCTAAAGTATATCATGCCCCATGACCTTAAACTGAACGTTCACCTTTCAGATGTCTTTAAAATCTGCATCTATTCTATTCTCTCCAATCACTGGAGCCCCTTCATGCATTACCAACTTTACATAAGAGTTCTGGCATTATAAAGAGGGGGAAAAAACAGTATCTATAAACACACACTACATGCCAGACAAATGGCTGAGAATTTTATATACTGCTCATTCAATCTTTACAGTAGATAAGAAAGAATCTATTATTATATTTTTAAAATCTGTCAAGAAAGCCTGGATTCAGGGCCTGTGATTCCACTACGATTCCTCCAAAGTAATGTGCCTTAGTGGAAGGAACATGATAGCACCTAAGAGGCAAAGCCTAGCTTAATTTATCACCTTCTGACAAACTATGAACAAATCACTTAACCTCTGTGAGCATCAATCTTCTCAAGCATAAATGAGAGACAAAACTATCTTCCAACCTTACAGAGAAGCAAACTAAACAATGCATGTGAAAACATGCAATGTATACATTATCCAATGTTAAGATATAAATAAAAATCACCATGCCATCTCTAGGAAATAACTCTTATTCTCAAACTTTTTAAAAAATGTTATCTTTATCCAGTTATTTAACAAAAGAATGAATGAAGCATATTAGAACCAAGGGTGCAGCAATCCAAGGAAAACACTTTCATAACCAATACCCACATAAAAATTTCATTAAATCCCCCCTAAAACCAGCCTCAAAACCCTTGATTAGTTAATGAGGCCTTCAACAGGAAAACAAGAGTTGAAGCCTTTTTCAGGTCAGTCAGTCCCATAAAAAACAAAAAGGAAAATAGTTTAGAATGAATATAATTTCTCTCATGCTAGTATACATGCGACAAGGTTGAGATTCAGTAACAGTGACCTTCAGAAGTTACTACTTACTGATCCTTGAGATCGGTAAACTGTTTTTCAAGATTGGACATTTCATCTAAACATTCCATTCTTCTTCTTTCACAGTCTTCATCATCCATTTCTGTTAATAAAATGCAAATATCAAAGATAAAACTAATGTTATGTTCCAAATACATCTGAAGGTTAATTCAAATGGTTAAAGAAAAAAAAACAACAGAAAAACTACATTAGGACTTAAACATTTATCAAAAATAATTTCCACTGTAGATTTAATGTAAAATACAGATAAGAGTTAAAACAGTCGCTAGACCTTCTTAATTTTATCCATTTTTAAAAATAATTTTATGTATTTATTTTTGGCTGTGCTGGGTCTTTGTTGCTGTGCGGGCCTTTCTCTAACTGTAATGAGTGGAGGCTATTCTCTAGTTGCGCACACGGGCTTTTCACTGTGGCAGCTTCTCTTGAGTCAGAGCACAGGCTCCATGGCGCCCGGACTTCAACAGATGCAGCTCTCAGGCTACGTAGTTACAGTTCCTGGGCTCTAGAGCATAGTCTCAATAGTTGTGGTGCATAGGCTCAGTTGCTTCCTGGCATGTGGGATCTTCCCAGATCAGGGATCAAACGTGTCTCCTGCATTGGCAGGCAGATTCTTTATCACTGAGTCACCAGGGAAGCCTCTTTATTCATTCTTAAATCGTTTTATTAAAGGGCTGATGGGGCAGGGGTCTGGTGGTTAAGACGGTGCTCCCACTTGTAAGGGGCACAGGTTCGATCCCTGGTCAAGGAACTAAGTTCCCACATGCTGTAGCACGGCCAAAAAGAGAAAGGTTGACCTTAAACTATGACTATAAAGTAATTAATCCACTTTCAGCTTGTTTTCCACCAACTCACCAGAACTTAAGCACCAAAATGATTATGTCGTTTAAAGGTTAATATTGCTCAAGAATACTTATGGAATTCCACTTATGGAATTCCACTTATGGAATGCTCACACAGATAATTTGCAAGTCAAATAAAAAAAGAAAATTAATCTCATTATGTTTACCACAGAGTATCTTGGTTTCCTACTTCTAGGCTACCACTGTTCCCTCTCCCCAAATTTCTGTCAGTCAGTGAGAAAGAGGAAGGAGGAAGACAAGCAAACTTTTCAAGGAAAACAACTGATAGCTACCAGCTCTCTCCTATATTTTACATTGTCTGTTTTTATCAATACATCACATATAGTTGACAACATCAGAATAACTTAAGCACAAAAGGATATTTGTATTGATCATCATCAAATAAAGGTCAAAATATGAGAAAAAATTAAATTATGTTCAGTTACTTTCTACAGCAAGAAAGTATGATTTTTTTTTAAATTTTTCTGAAACAGATTAAAATTATCTCTGGCTCTTAAGAGCTTATTCCTTGACTCTTTAAAATGTGGTCCCTCAAGATGACTCACTCCCTAATATCTCTGGATGGAATTTTTCTGTAGCCTTAAGACTGGCCCAGTACCAAGGCTGGAGAGGAATAAAACTGTGGGAGTTTAACATGCAAGATAAATGGTAGAAAAGAGATGCAAAAGCAACATGCAACTGGAAAATTTATTTAATTTCTTTGTACTTAAAAAATCTGACTTGTGCTTCAAATTATTATCATATTCTTCATAAATTAATGTGTCCATTATTTGGGGGGACAGAACAAAAGACAGTTAAAAACAAAAGCCCACAAGGATCAACATAAAAATTAGAAAGGCAGAATTTTAGTAAATAGATGTCATTCTGAGAGATCCTGACTCCCATAAAAACAAAAACAAAGAACATGTGAAAATAAAACGTTTTACAGATCCAGAAAACATACTCACATATAGTAGAGATGTTCTCTGTAATCCTCACTTTTGAAATCTCACCTATTTTCATGACTAAGCAGATGAGTTCCAAATTATACTTCCCATCCCAGGCAGGTTCCAATGCCACATTACCACCTGTCAGTTGGGCACTCTGACTCAAATATACCATCAGGACCTCAAAAACAACATGTCTGTAATACTTTATCTTCTATCTTCATCTCAAATCTTTTTTTTTTCTATTTTTGTTCAAACGACCACCATTCTCTTTGTATTTGGGTTTTTTCTTACACTGACTCCTAACCTGGTAGTCATCAATCCCACTTTCTGCTTTTTCTGAAGTCTTTCATACCTATATCTTTTCCTTTTCTAGCTCAAATCCTTCTCCCAACCAAACTGGTTTTCTCACTCTTTTAAATAAGGCTTCAGCTCTCGCCTTGCACTTTTTCTTATATTCCTTCTTCTATAGAAACACCTGAACTTTACCACTCCAATCCAAATTCCGCCCATTTGTCAAGATAATTTAGGTAATCCCACTAGCTTTGGCTGACCATCCTGTACTGAAAAGATGTCCTCTACCTCTCAATTTCTACAGTATTGTTTATAAATAAGCGTTCATTTGGCAATTGATTCAAGTGGTGACCTATGACAGCTGTTTAATTGTGGTCAGATCATAACTATTTACACCATCCACTGAGTAGAACCCAATACTGCAAAAGGAAGTCACTCAGAAACACTTATTCGGGGTGGCTGATTTATTGACTGAAATCACATACTTCCATGGAGGTTTTCTTTGAAAGGGAAGCCTAAAAAAAGAGAGTGTCACGGTGATGATAGGCTGTTGTTAACCTGTCATCAATCCTTGCTTCACATGGCCAAAACAAAGAAATAAGTCTCATCTTCGTCGTATGGATAGAAGGAAAGGAACCCAGGTAATCATAAATTTCATCTCTTTTTAAAATAACCACTCCTAAAAGATTGCAAAAAATGATTTATGGTGTTAACCTGCCCACCCCCCCGCCACTCTACCCCATCCCACTCCCTTCAAAACAGAAAACAAAAACAAATAAACAAACAAAAAAATCTGAAACAGCACAAAGTTAGAAAAGACTGAAGGGAAGAAAAGATTTGGAGAACTTCAAAGCTGCCAAAATCGGCCAGTTATTGATAAGCATATGAAGATCTAAAATCAGTCCTGATGTTGGGCTCTTCTCAGTCTTGAAAAGTTCACAGAAATGATGCAGATGACCCAGCTCCCACGTCAGCCCCCCGAAAGAGGACGAATGTCAACTACTGACTGACACGCTGACTTTGAAGCTGACATTAATAAATTCTAAACCAGCCAAGAGCGAGTACCCTCGGCTCCTGACAACCCACACACGCTGAGAAGGGCTGCAAAGGTGCAAAAATAAGAAGTCGGCGGTGTGGGGAGAGGAGGCATTTCTAGCGTCTCCCAGATAAGATGCGGGACATTTTCCGCTCCGGATAGCCCGAGGCACTACCCGGAGGTCCCAAGGGCGGGGCGGATCGAGAACAGAACCAAGCAGCGTCCGTGAGCTGGACGAGTCCAGGCCCGCGCCCTGCCCCGCTCCGCCCCGCCAACCGGGACCCGCCAGGAGCTGGGCAGCGCCCCGCGAACAGTTTGGGTGCCACGGAGGGCCGGGAGCCAGTCTCCGCCCCTTCCCTCTCTCCCCGCCCCGCTCTCCCAGCAGGACGCAGCTGCCGGCGTGTGGAGAGCGGCCTTTCGCTAGCCTGGCGCGAGGACTCGGGGTCCCAGCCCGCTGGGTCTCGTACCTGAGCTATCTCCATCCTCGGAGACCGACGAGCTCTCGGTGTCTTCGTCCTCGGAGCTGCTCCCCTCGTTTTCGGCGTAGTCCACCTCCATCTCATCGTGATGGTTCGTCTCCTTCTTATCCCCTCGGGAATGGACTGGCATTTTCCAGCCGCGCCGTCGCTTCCCACTCCCGGCGCCCAGCCCGGCCACCGCCGCTTCAATGAAGGGCGCGCCGAACGCCCCGACCCACCCCGCCGCGGAGCTTGTTCAGAACCCCCTCGGCTCCTCCCCGCCCCCGCCGGAGCCTCACAACCTAACCCGCAGGCTCAGCGCTGAGAGCTCTGCCATTGGTGGAGGCAGTCCTCCCGAGCCGGGGGACGGAGCTAATCCTGCTCCGGTCCGGTTGGTTGCCGGTAATTACGGCGCGGCCTCGCGGTGTGTGTCGGGAATTGTAGTCCTTACTGTTCAGACCTGCAGGGGCCGCCGGCTTCGAAGCTTCAACTACCCTGATCGTTTCTCCCCTCTGGACTTCAAATCCCACAAGGCACGAAAGCTGCCAGACTCGGTCGCAGTTTATAAACTAAACAGAAACAGATTGTGAGATTTTGGTCTGTATGTATTCTTTTCCCGCCAAGTGCTTGTCTGAGCTTCCAGGCCATCCAGGATGTTACTGTCAGATGTGAAAAGGTCTTTTGCCTGAGGGCTTTTCCTCCTCCTTAAGGCTACAGGAACTGGAGAAATGTCTTTACCTAAGCACTTTTATTACCACTATTAAACTATTGTTGAATTAGTTTCTGCAGACAACTTGCATTTTCTATGTTGCACAAAAATCTTTAAATTATTCTTGAAACTTTTGCAATATGAAAGGAAAGGAAGCTTTATCTTGGCACTTTTCTCTAGTACGTTTTACATTTGTTTTTTTTACCATATGCGGGTTTCCCTGGTGGCTCAGACGGTAAAGAATCTGCCTGCAGTGAAGGAGACCAGGTTTGATCCCTAGGTCGGGAAGATTCCCCTGGAGAAGGGAATGTTTATCAACTCCAGTATTCTTGCCTGGAGCATTCCATGGACAGGGCAGCCTGGGGGGCTACAGTCCATGGAGTGAGAAAGAGTTGGACACAGCTGAGTGACTAACACAGTTCCAGTTTACCATATGCACCCTGAAAATGCCTCCAATCTTAACTAAAGTTTTAAATGAAAAATACATATTTGACTTAATGAAATGTTTTATTTCTTCAATGGTAGGGATGATAGACAAGGAAAACTCATTATATATCCTAATCATAACAACATACTAATTGACCACTTTTACTCTGTATCAAATACCCTAGTAAGTTATTTACATTACTTACATTGAGTTGAATTCCCAATTTATTAGCCCTGAGTTAGGTGCTATTATACCCATTTTACAGATAAGGAAACTACTTGCAGACAAACCTAAAAACTGTATTTTATCAATTATAAAAACAAGGCTTCTTCCTGAAGTGGCAATTTGCTATTGAAAGAGATTTCATACAATATCGTGGGTTTTAAATTATTTCTTTCTCAAATACAAGGTCCAAAGACATTTGACAGAGAATGTAAGAGTATCCAAGCATACATGCATTAAAGTTAGATTTAGAATTCAATGACAGAGAACATCTCAAGGGCTATCCATCTCTTGGCTGAAATCCAAGTTAAGGGGCTTTTATTATCTAGTGTCAGCCTACTTGTCCTTTTCTTACTGTAGTCTCCAAAACTGGACTCATCAGTTGAGAAACAGACGAACTGTTGGCCATTTCAATGTTCTTTGTATATCCTATTTCTCTGCAACCCTCTTGCACTCCTGTTTTTCAAAGCCACTTTCTTGACAACATTCGTCACCAGCAACTCCTCCACCATTCAGTACATGCCCCTGTTCCTTCAGATTAGTGCTTGGCAACGTTGTACTTGTTTGTTGTGGGTTGTTTAGCAGATGCATCTTGCCTATTGGATTGTGAATTCCTTGAGAACAGGGATTGTCTTAGCCTGGGATGCAGTTTCAGAGGCAAGCATGTGAATACATCATGTGAGTGGTGTGGACTAAAGCTGGGTAGCTGCTTTTAGCTCCAGCCAGTTGTTGCTACGTCTGAATTTGGGACTAGATGGCAGACCTTCTGATTTTCAAGAGAAACTGGAAATTTAGAACTTTACGTGAAATAACCAGATTTGTAAACATTATTTCAAGTGCATTTTTTGCTGTTACTTTGGTTTGGTTTGGTTTGGTTTGGTTTATTAAACTCCAGACCAAACAAAAACAGCTGTGAGTAATATCCGTGGCTTCTGTTAATCTCTGTTATATCAGCAGCTAGCAGAGTGTGTGCTAAATAGTAACACTAACTTGAATTTCTGGTCACTCTTCATGTTCCAAGCACTGTATGTCCTTTAAGGACATTAATTCATTTAATCATTATAACAACTCTATGAAGTAGATATAATTATGCCTTCCATTTTGTAGATGGAGAAACTGAAGCACAAAGCAGTTAGGATGCTTGGCCAAGGTCACACAGCTAATAAGTAGCAGATTTAAGATCTGAACTTCAGTAGTCTGACCTCAGAGCCTGCAGTCAACTGTCAGTACACAATGTCCCTCTAGCAGATGATTTCTGTGTTTCTGCTGTTTAGAGAAAAACAGAAGGAAGTTGGAGACGAGGCATGGATTCTAGCCCTGGTTCTGCTAGTTACCAGGCAAGACAATTTGGCAAATCATAGTGTCAGACTTTATTTTTGGGGGCTCCAAAATCACTGAAGATGGTGACTGCAGCCATGAAATTAAAAGACACTTACTCCTTGGAAGAAAAGTTATGACCAACCTAAATAGCGTATTCAAAAGCAGAGACATTACTTTGCCAACTAAGGTCCATCTAAGTTAAGGCTATGGTTTTTCCTGTGGTCATGTATGGATGTGAGAGTTGGACTGTGAAGAAGGCTGAGCGCCGAAGAATTGATGCTTTTGAACTGTGGTGTTGGAGAAGACTCTTGAGAGTCCCTTGGACTGCAAGGAGATCCAACCAATCCATTCTTAATGATGCTAAAGCTGAAACTCCAGTACTTTGGCCACGTCATGCAAAGAGTTGACTCATTGGAAAAGACTCTGATGCTGGCAGGGATTGGGGGCAGGAGAAGGGGACGACAGAGGATGAGATGGCTGGATGGCATCACGGACTCGATGGACGTGAGTCTGAGTGAACTCCGGGAGTTGGTGATGGACAGGGAGGCCTGGTGTGCTGCGATTCATGGGGTCGCAGAGTCGGACACGACTGAGTGACTGAACTGAACTGAACTGATACTCTCTGGTCAGCTGTAAAGTGAGAAGGTTGCATTATGTTATGTCAAGCTCTAAAATTCCTGTCATTGATGTATTTATGTTTAAGGCAGACAAAATAATGGGAGATTAAGCAATTAGAGTTGCACGAAGATGTATTGCTTAAAAGGAGTTTCTTTCTCCTCTCCCCAAACAGATTTTAGAAAAGATACATAGGAAATGTAAGAGGAACCATAAGAGGAAAAATGAATAAGGCTGGAGAAGAATATTGTCATTTTTAGAAAATACAAATTAACGTTAAAAAAAAAACATGAAAGCAGAATGAAGTTTTTTCAGTTGAGGCATTTTAAAAGGTAGGCATGATGCAATCATTAGGTACATTTTCAGTCTCATTTTTCATTAATCCTTGTAAGCACTCATTTATTGAGAGCCTTCTAAAACGCATGGTCGGTCATCAGCAAAATCTGCTATATTGTTACCCTCTTCTCTGGAAAGGTCCCTTAACTTTCCTGTTCTAATGGGAACATGGCGCTCGCCTAGGAGCCTTGTCATGGTGTAGGTATGCTTGGTGTCCTCGTTCCTTCTAGATGATCATTTCCACCTCCCTTCCCTAAAAGCCCCCAGCTTGTCATCAGGATATACTACACAGTCTCTTTACTTGTGGCTGTTCTGTACATACCTCCCAGGCTCATCCCGCTGTCATTTTTTGGAGATTCTAGCTCTTGGCTCATTCTCTCCCATGGTATGCCCACCATAATCCGTAGTCATTTTAGTATTCAGTAAATAGGGAATACCACTCCATTTCCTACTGGGTTTGCTCTGGCTTGTGAAAGTTGCTCAGTCATATCTGACTCTTTGTGACTCCATGGACTATATAGTCCGTGGAATTCTCTAGGCCAGAATACTGGAATGGGTAGCCTTTCCCTATTCCAGGAGATCTTCCCAACCCAGGGATCAAACCCAGGTCTCCCACATTGCAGGCGAATTCTTTACCAGCTGAGCCACAAGGGAAGCCCACTTTGGCATAGAGTAGACATAAAATAATTCTGGCTTTTTCTTTCTAGCTTTTCTCCTATACTTTCTTTGGTATAACTTTTCAATCTGCCTTATTAAAATTTTATTATTGACATGATAATTTAAACATATAGAAAGGTAATTCAGAATATTATATATATATAACAACAGAATACCCTCTAAGCTTTGTCAGATCTTATCATTTTATTGCATTTGTTCCACATCCCTCTTCATTCCCAATTTTCTCCTTCCCTCTCCAGAATAACCATTATTCTGACTTCAGTGTTTTGATTACCATGCATGTGTACATTTCATTTTTTCTATATCTAGAAATGATTATGTGTACATTTCATTTTTTGTATTTTATAGAAATGATTATTTAACATGTTTTAAACAGTCATGTAGTAGCGTAGTGTTAGTCACTCAAGTCATGTCTGATGTTTTGTGACCCCATGAACCATAACCTCCAGGCTCCTTGGTCCATGGAGTTCTCCAGGCAAGAATACTGGAGTGGGTTGCCATTTCCTTCTCCAGGGGATATTCCCGACCCAGGGTTGAAACCTGGGTCTCCTGCATTGCTAGCAGATTCTTCATCATCTGAGCCACAGGGAAGACCTAAACAATCATATCATGCTACATATAATACTACAACTTCCTTTATCCTCAACAATGTTTTTGAGACATATCTATTATGATACAGGTAGCTCTAGTCCAGGTAACTTTGATCTGCTCTAAGGTAGTCCCTTGAGTACACATATTCCATTGAATATTAAGTTCACTCACACACAAAAAATTTCACTCTTACCTGTTAATGGACAGGTACGTTGCTTTCAATTTTTTCACTACTAAAAATAGTTGCCTCTATGAATATCCTTGTATTTATCTTCTTGGGCCTATGTGTGAGGATTTCTCTAGGTCAGTAGTCTCCAAAGTACGGTGCGTGTATTCAGGGAGTATAGCCTAGGGGATAGGAAGAAAAGATGAAAACTTCTGTGTATAAAATTTTCAATTTCATTTTTATTTGGAATAAAGTAGGTATAGGGAGGAAGCTACAAGCCCATTTTTTGTTTTAATCTAATGTATCCTCATTATGATTCCCCTGGTGGGTCAGGGGTGAAGAATCCACCTGCCCATGCAAGAGATGCAGGTTTGATCCCTGTGTCGGGAAGATCTGCTTAAGAAGGAAATGGCAACCTGCTCCAGTATTCTTGCCTGAAAAATTCCATGGACAGAGGAGCCTGATGGGCTAAAGTACACAGGGTGGCAGAGTCAGACGCGACTGAGCTGCACACACAAACTTGATTCCAAACACTACCACATGGTGGAGCTGAGACGTCAACTGTACATCCACAAACCTTGTCACAACTGACGGACCCAGGCCAGATGCCAGTAAAAATCCCATGGACGGAGGAGCCTGGTAGGCTGCAGTCCGTGGGTCGCTGAGGGTCAGACACGACTGAGCGACTTCCCTTTCACTTTACACTTTCATGCATTGGAGAAGGAAATGGCAACCCACTCCAGTGTTCTTGCCTGGAGAATCCCAGGGACGGGGGAGCCTGGTGGGCTGCCGTCTATGGGGTTGCACAGAGTCAGACACAACTGAAGCGACTTAGTAGTAGTAGTAGTAGTAGTAGTAGTAGTAGTAGAAAAACAAAGGCAGGAGGCAGTAACTAATGGCTAATACTCAAATCAGGGTAAACATTTTAATCATTCAAACCAAATCTAGGTCTTCAGAAATCTACATTGACAACTAAATAAGACCAATTTATTATCAGTTATATGAGACTGTGATAAAGAACTTGCCTGCCAATGCAGGAGACATAAGAGATGCGGATTCAATCCCTGGGTCAGGAAGATCCTGGAGGAGGGTATGGCAACCCATTCCAGTATTCTTACCTGGAGAATCCCACGGACAGAGGAGCCTGGCGAGCTACAGTGCATAGGGTTGCAAAGATCAGACACAAGTAAAGCGCATTAGCATACACTATGATTTCAGTTGCTTAAGAAAGAAACTTTTTTTTAATGTTAATCATTTTACTGTTACAATAATACAGATGACAGTTTTTCATATCACTCATGCTAGGGATAACAAAGCTTCCTCTACTAATAATGCTACTTGATCTTTTTAAGACATGTTATTTACTAAGCTTGGACTATCTGGGCATGCTTAATGAAATAAAAAATTATAGAACATTCCAAATTGTTCTTTGACGTAGCAAAATACCTAATTTTATTCAATTTACACACAACTTTTCACTTAGAAAGAATGAAACTATTTATAAGATGATTTAACAGTTATTTTTAATAAAAAGCCATTCCCTTCTCCAGGGGATCTTCCCAACCCAGGGACTGAACCCAGGTCTCCAGCATTGCAGGCAGATTCTTTACCATCTGAGCCACCAGGGAAGTCCAAGAATCCCTTCTCCAGGGGATCTTCCCAACCCAGGAATCAAACCGGGGTCTCCTGCAATGCAGGCAGCTTCTCTACCAGTTGAGAAAACAGGGAAGCCTAATATAAAATTATTATAGTTATTATTAATATAAGAATAGATTCTGGGAAAAAAAAGAATAGATTCTGTCATCAATATGATGGCCTTGGCATCTTACATATTATGTTTACCCTTAAATCCTATTTACCAAGCCAAGATAATGAATATGCGTGCATGCTAAGTCGCTTCAGTTGTGTCCAACTCTTTGTGAACCAATGGTCTTATAGCCAGAGGACTCCTCTATCCATAGGATTCTCCAGGCAAGAATACAGGAGTGGGTTGCCATGCCCTTCTCCTGGGAAGAATGAAACTATTTAAAGGTGCTTGAAATAGCCTGTTGACAGTACAGGGCCCATCCCTGTATTAACTGTCTATTTGCAGAAATTAGTTCTTGGAGTAGTTCAACTATAAACCTGATAATATTCTATTAGCATATTTATGTTATTATTATTCCACTATCTCATAGCTCACATTATGTTCTTCTCTGTTGTCAATAACTGATTTTTTTTAAGTAGAGAAATTTTTCTTCTCTCTTTTAAGATTTTTCTCAATGACAAATATTTTACATACAGTTTTATTTTTAATCTGTATTTTTCCTCTTCAGATAATTTTTCTGTGTAGTTACAGTGGGAATCTTTTAGCCACCTCAATATCTATCCTCTTTTTGAAGCAATAGCTCCTTGATTTTCCCTTCAATAACTCCCTCTGCTTCATTCTTCCCATGTGGTTCAAGTGGCCAATCAGAATAGTATATTCTCTTGGTCCAGGGATGGACACGTGGACCAACCTAGGCCATGATGGACATTGACAGAATTTTTATTGGAGCTATTGAGAAGGAGTTTTTGTCTTTAGAAGTTAAAAGGTCCCTGAAGCCTATGAACTTAGTTTTGCTAGGGCCATTTCTCCTCTACATGCAACTTGGGGAAGCAGGGAGGCAGGCATGGGAAGCAACAGAAGAGCAGAGAGAAAAAGCAAAGATTCCTATGACTTTAATTTAAGCACCTAGATCCACATGTGCTCAGTGTTAAGCCTTAGATTTTCAGTTACATGAACTAATGAGCTACTCTTCTTATTGAAGTGGTTTTTCTGCTTATTCTTACGTTCAGCTGAAAGAGTTCTGAGTAACAGACAGCTAATTATTTTTTCTTTAAAATGTGTTATGAAAAGCAAGTAAAATATTTTAAAATCTATCATACTTTCTTCTCTGTTCTTATCAAAAGTTCCCTCTCATTTTCATTTACATATTAGCTATTTATTGTGTATTGTGTGTCAGCTAGTGCAGTGGTTTCAGGAGATTCACTGATGAACAGAACAGACACAGCGTCTGCTTGCACAGAGCTCAGAGAAAAGTAAAGCGGTAAATATTCAACAGTTGACTGCAAATTAAGGGATGTTCTCTACTGGTGTTACAAGAGTATAACACAGAGACCTGTGTAAGTGGCCATCAGGTAAGACCTCTCTAAAGTAGTAATATTTCAGCTAATATCTGACAGTTTGGCATTAGGCCAGCTTGGATGAAAAGTAGGAATATCGTAAACGGAAAGAACAGGATATGTAAGGGTCCTGATGTAGAAAAGAGCTTTCTCACATTCATGTTTGAGGAATTAAGAGATCACTATGGACAGTCAGTGTTTAAGGGTAAAAGGGGCACAAGGTAAGGTAAGTTAGAGAAAGGCCACATCTCTCAGGGCCTGGTAGATTATTATAAGGATATTTGATTTTTTTCTAAATCCTAAATGCAGTGGGTTGCCATTAGAAGGTTTGTACACAGGGATGCCATTAGATTAGTGGTAAGATTATACTAACTTAAAATCAGATCTTTCTTTTAAAAAAAAGATCACTTGTTGCTTAGTGGAAAATAAATTGAGTAATAAAGGAAGAAATCAATCAGATATTGAGATAAGATAATGGTGACCTGGACAGGAGTAGAGGCTGTATGGCAAAAAGAAATGGATAAATTTGAGATAATGGGAGATAAAAATCAACAAAACTTACTAATGGATTAAATATGGGGCATGAGAGAAAGGATATACAATATAGTTTACTTATCTATCCTCTCTTTGAATTAATTTCCTGACGCTATTAAATAATGTTAGCAGCCTTTGCATCAACGCATCTCATTAAAAATATATTTTGCTGAAGAACTTCTATATTCATTGTAATACTATTTTCAGCACTTTCTGACCTTAACCAATCATAAAGTTTCTTCCAATGCTTCTTTTTTTTTTCTTCCAGTTTTACTGAGATATCTTTGTTCAGTTCAGTTCAGTTGCTCAGTCGTGTCCGACTTTTTGCGACCCCATGGACTGCAGCACGCCAGGCTTCCTTGTCCATCATCAACTCCCAGAGCTTGCCCAAACTCATGTCCATCGAGTTAGTGATGCCATCCAACCATCTCATCCTCTGTTGTCTGCTTCTCCTCCTGCCTTCAATCTTTCCCAGCATCAGGGTCTTTTCCAAGGAGTCAGTTCTTCGCATCAGGTAGCCAAAGTATTGGAGTTTCAGCTTCAGCACCAGTCCGAATGAATATTCAGGACTGATTTCCTTTAGGATGGACTGGTTTGATCTCCTTGCAGCCCAAGGGATATCCTTGACAGCACAGCAAAAGTTTAAGGTATGCAACATAAAGATTTGATTTACATAAAGAAGTGAATATCGCAAGTTTAGGGTAAACCCGTCATCTCATATAGTTACAAAAATTTAAAAAATAGAGAAACAAATTTCTTGTAATGAGAACTCAGGATTTACACTTATTAACCTTCAAACATAACATACATCAGTTAATTATATTTCTCATGTTGTGTATTACATTCCTAATTCTACTCCTTCTTGACTTGTATGTAAATGCTACCTATTTTCCCAAAAAATTAAATGAAGTCCAACAGAAAGAAATTACAAAATTTATTGACATTGGAAGTGAAGGTACAAAAGCAATGATAAGTAAAATGGTTGGCACATTAGCATGAAGGCAGTGGTACCAAATGATACCAACATTCATTGTATTCTTCATCACCAATTTCACTTATGAATATCCTAAATGAATCAGGAGAGATTATTCTTTATGCAATCTCAAGCACTGAGTGGGCTTTTCTGGTGGCTCAGTGATATAGAATCCTGTCAATGTAGGAGGCATGGGTCAAGATCTCTGAGTCAGGAAGATCTCCTGGAGAAGGAAGTGGCAACTCACTCCAGTATTCTTCCCTGGGAAATATGGACAGAGGAGCCTGGTGGGCTACAGTCCATAGGGTTGCAAAAGAGTTGGACACAGCTTAGCACCTAATCAACCAAAGCACTGAGTACATCATTTTTAATATTTTCTGTGGCAAATCCTACATACTAAAGTACAATGGTGGTCTTCAGGAAAAATATTTGCACAGTTGAGTTGTAAGCTAACCTAGCAACTTGATTCAAGGAATGACATTTTTATTTGAAAGAACTGACAAACTATAGTTTTTCAGGCTTGGATATTTGGCAAATATTTTCACAAAATATCAAATAAACAAAGTGAGCCTGTCACTTTTAGTAAAACAACTGACAGTATTTGTTACTAAAGGTTAAATTCAAGCTTCCAAATGATAATTAGGAATTCGGAAAAATTTTATTCACCATGGTGAGCATGATAACTTTCTAATACTTAAAGGATTTTCTGATGTATTTGATTTTTTTAATATTTATATTGTTTAATGAAATGTATTAACATTTGGAATATCTGTATATCTCAGTGAACAATTATTTTCCAAATGGCAAGTGTATAATGCTACAAAATTATGCATGAGCAAAAGTTCCATTTAAAGTGCAAGATTTTAATGTAAAGAATACAAAAAGTTTATTGATATGCTTTCATAATCCATGTTACAA
Source organism: Budorcas taxicolor (assembly GCF_023091745.1). Taxonomy (NCBI): domain Eukaryota; kingdom Metazoa; phylum Chordata; class Mammalia; order Artiodactyla; family Bovidae; genus Budorcas; species Budorcas taxicolor. The sequence goes on along the minus strand of NC_068930.1, from coordinate 74,010,091 downwards.
CTAACATTTAAGAAACTACCCCTCATTGAGTTTAGTTTTAGTAGAGTGGCCACAATTATCTGAAAAAAATTATTTAAATATTCCCCCTTCCCAATTATATATTTATTCTCACAAAATATTTGTTGTCTTTTAAAAAAAAGATATTTTATTTTTTCATAAATATCAGTTCAAAATTCATTTTTCAAAAAATTATGAATATTATCTTGCAATGGCATATCATTGTTATTTTATGCATATTAAAATAGCTTAATGATTTCTCAGGTTTAATGATTTAAGAGACATTATTTTTGAACAGTTTCAAATTTATACAAAAAATTGAATACACCAAGAGTTCCCATTTGCCCTGCATCCAGTTTTCTTTTCTTACAAATGATTTGGTACATTTGTTACAATTAATGAATCAACAATGATACATCATTAACTAAACTACATAGTTTATCAGGTTTCCTTGGTTTTTACCTAACGTCCTCTTTGTATCCCCGAATCTTTTCAGAATTCCTTATTACCTTTAGTTTTCATTTCTCCTTGGGCTCCTCTTGACTATGATAGTTTCTCAGACTTCTCTTGGTTTTGACCTTAACAGTTTTGAGGAGCATTGGTCACCTGGGATTTGTCTAAAGTTTTTTTCATGATTAGACTGAAGTTATAGGTTTTAAATAGGAACCACAGAAGTGCCATTTTCATTATATTATACCAAGGGTACATACTGTCAATGTGATACCTCACTGCTTATTTTAACCTTGATCACCTGGCTGAGTCTGTGTCATTTCTCCACTATAAGGTTACTCCCTCCGCCCCTTCTGTATTGTACTCTTTGGCAGAAACTCTTTATGTGCAGACTACACTTAAGAACTAGGGAGTTACTCTCCATCTCCTTGAGTATCTCTATAAATTCTTTGAAAATCTTCTTGAATGGGAGATTTGTCTCTTCTCCCCCATTTACCTTTTATTCAATTATTATTTATATCAATATGGACTCATGGATGTTTATATTTGTGGTTATAATTTAAGATTACCTTATTTATTTTGTTGTTCACATTATCTTAACTTTTGCTCTTTCAGTTGATATATTTCTGTCATTTTTGTGTGTGTGTGATGGATTTCCTTATTTCTGGCACTACAAAATGTTCCAGGCTCATCTTGTATATGAAACCTAGAATCAGCTTCAATCCTAGAACCAGACATTATTCCAAAGAGCTTTGTTGTGTTGTTTTTTAATTGTAAAATGGTATTAAAGCCAACTCTGGCTATAGGTGTGCTTGCTGCTACTAGGGTGTCATTGCTTCTAAGTCCTCTCAGCTGACAGAGCAGGGAAATACACATGTGTTTACTAATCCATCCACATATACCTATCTGTAAATATTTCTACATGTAACTGCCTGTATCTATATTAAGATAAACAAGTTCCTGGTGATCTCTTCAACTCAAATCCACTACCAAATGGATTATTCTACCCACCTCCCTGTGCTTATCTGAAAAACTCCCACTCCAACAGGAAGAAACTTGGGTCCTGCCATCTGCTATCTACTTATGTAGTTATTTAATTTCAGTATACAAGTATACCAGTATCAGAATTAAGCCATATCCTCATGGGAAAAAGACTTAATCAACTAGAGTACAGCGTTTACATACATTTTCTTTAGTCTTTAGTCTTACAGATTTCTTTCCTTTTCAAATGAGTATGTTTTCCCTACCTTCTTCAGTGAAGCTGGCTCATACATGTAATAGTGTTAAATTATTTTGTCACATTCTGTGTTCCAACTTGGGATCCTATAGCCTTCTAAATGATTTCTTTTAATTTGCATGTATTAAGGTTCACTAGATGGTCTATAAGTTTCTATGAATATTGTTAAATGCATAGAGTCAAGTATCCACAATTAAAATGAATAATTTTACCCCCTAAAAAACTGCCTGTCCTTTACCTATTCAACCCTCTCTCCCTCCTCTCCAAGCTCCTAACAACCATTAATTTTTACTGTTGCTATCATATTGTCTTTTCCAGAATGTTATATAATTAAAATCACAAAGTATGTGGCCTTTTCAGTCTTATTTCTTTTACTTAGTAATACGCATTTAAGATTCACCCCTGTGTTTTCTTGGCTTGTTTTCTTTATCACTGATGAATAGTATCCCATTTTATGGATGTAACATAGTTTTTTATTTACTCACCTATTGACGGACATCTTGGTTCTTCCAAATTTTGGAGTTATGAATAAAAATAATACAAATATTTGTGTGCAGATTTTGGTGAAGCCATATTTTCAAATCAGTCATATTTTCAATTTCAAATACCTTGGAGTATAACTGCTGGATCATATTGTAAGAATGTGCTTAACTTTATAAGAAACCGCCTTCCAAAGCAGGCTATACCATTTTACAGTCCCACTGCAGATGGTGATTGCAGCCATGAAATTAAAAGACGCTTACTCCTTGGAAGAAAAGTTATGACCAACCTAGATAGTATATTCAAAAGCAGAGACATTACTTTGCCGACTAAGGTCCGTCTAGTCAAGGCTATGGTTTTTCCTGTGGTCATGTATGGATGTGAGAGTTGGACTGTGAAGAAGGCTGAGTGCTGAAGAATTGATGCTTTTGAACTGTGGTGTTGGAGAAGACTCTTGAGAGTCCCTTGGACTGCAAGGAGATTCAACCAGTCCATTCTGAAGGAGATCAGCCCTGGGATTTCTTTGGAAGGAATGACGCTAAGGCTGAAACTCTAGTACTTTGGCCACCTCATGTGAAGAGTTGACTCATTGGAAAAGACCCTGATGCTGGGAGGGATTGGGGGCAGGAGGAGAAGGGGACGACAGAGGATGAGATGGCTGGATGGCATCACTGACTCGATGGACATGAGTCTGAGTGAACTCCGGGAGTTGGTGATGGACAGGGAGGCCTGGCGTGCTGCGATTCATGAAATTGGCTAAAGCAAAATAAGGACTTTGTTGACCTGGGAAACAGAAAAGACCATGGTACTTCAGGCAAGTTGGATCCAAATGCTCAAGCAATTCAAGACTTACTCTCTACTTAACTATCCCCTCTGTGCTCAAGAGTATTGGCCTTATCCTCAGCAGATTCTTTTCACCTGTTGATTCCTAGCAGTTCCAGGCCTTCATCTTGGAAAAAAGAACTTCTCTTTTGCAGTAGTTGTAGGAGAGAGTTTTATTAGACTGAATTGGTCACGTGCCCATCCCTAACACTCTTTCTTTGCTGAGTGCTAGAATACCAAAGTCTAAAGGGGGCAGTGCAGCAGCATATCAAATGAGACCAAGAGAGGGGGGGCTTTTCAGAGAAAAATCTGGGTATGATTACCAGACAGTAGGCAAGCCAGCATATATCCACCACAATCAATGTGGCTAATTACTTTTTTTTTTTTTAATTCCACTTCAAGTTTAGAAAGAGCAAGAGTCTAGGTCAGCTTTTCCTGCATCATCTTAACAAACTTAGAGATTGGTTATAATCACTATGAAGTGGGAGCAACGTATAAAATCTGGACATGTTATAGCCTTTCCTCAATATGGGTTTTGTTCTTTGATCCAAAGTGCTGTGCATTTCCTAACTATAAAATATATCCTTAAGCAAATATGTATACCAAAAAAAAGAAAAAGAAATGATGTCTTGAATTTATTAATGCCACATTTTTTCCTCATTAACACAGATATTCAACTACTGACTGCAAGACCATTGGGCATCTCTTTTTAACTCTTAAAATTTACTTAAAAAGGAATGGATACTCAAATCTTACTAAGATGTGGGGACAGGGAGGAAACCACTGCCATTTCTAGCATACATGGCTAGAAATGGTGAAGCCCTGAGCCTGAACAAAGGTGGTGATAATGGAGAGACGAGGACTAAATCAAGAAATACTTAAGAAGTAGAATCATCAGGTGTTGGTAACTGACTGGATGACAGAGAAGAAGCCTTAAGATGAAAAACTGGATTGAAAATCTGAGCTAATAGTGGTAGTACCAGTGGAGATATTTAACGAAGGAGGAAGATCGGGTTTGGGAGTGGAGAGGACAAAGATGATGAGTGTTGTTTTGTATATACTGAATCTGAGTAGCTTGTGGAAGCTCGGAAAGGAGACTTGGGTTACTAATAGGGACATAGGTGTCCAAAATCACCAAATAAACGATAGCCAGAATCATGGGGTTGGATGACTCTTGTACTAGCGAAAGAAACCATTTTAATGTAAACATAATTTAAATATCAACAAATATTTGTTCTGTACCACAGTAGGACATATCATAAATTTTTCAAAAAAGGCTTTATTTTCAAGGGGTTTCTATTCCTATACATACATCTTAATTTGTCTTGTGAGTTTAAAATTGGTACATTAGATTTTCTTAATTTTCTTTAAATAGACTTGTTTTTTAAGTTGTGAAAGCAATATATGACTTTTAGTTAAAAAAAAGCTAAGCAAAAACGTAAAGAAAATAATTCAATTCACCTGTGATTTTACTTTGCAGCTATAATCACAATTTTGGAGGTTTTTTGAATTTTTTTCTAACTACATTTTACATGCATAGTTTCTTTCATAGTTTTGATAATATTTTCAGCATTGTGTTGCTTTTTCGTTTAACAGTATCTTGAGTATTTTCTATGTCATTAAAAAGTCTTCATATTAATAATTTTCATGGTTCCGTGACATTCTACCTACTGGATGTTTTATCTCCTGATGGACATTAATCATTTCCAATCTTTCAGTGTTACAAATCATGCTTTAATATTTTTATATAAATATTTTCCCATTTCTGATAGTTTAGAATAGGGTCCTAAAAGTGAAACTAATGAATCAAAGTATATATAAACATTTGTAAATGTCTTGATACACAATGTCAACTTTTGTAGTCATTACTGCTTCTTTCTAGTAAACAATAGGATTGTCTGCTGCTGCCCTCACCTGCTGTAAGATGACTAACTTAAACTCCTAAAAACAAACATTTGACCGGTAAAATGTTACATTACTTAAAAATAAGCTATATTGACTATAAGAAATCAGACGAGAGTATACTATAAGCATACACTTTCATGAAACTCTAGAAAATGCAAATTCCAGGTGACAGAAAGCAAATCAGTGTTTGCCAAAGACCAGGCTGGGGGCAGTGGGAGGGAGGGATTACAAAAGGGCAAGAGGACCATTTGGGGGCTGATGATTATGTTCACTCTTTTGACTGCTTAAGTTTTCATGGTCATATGCAAATATCCAACTTACCAAATTGCACATTTTGAAAATGTGCAGTTTACTGTGTATCAAGTACACTCCAATAAAAGCTGTTTAAATTGTTTAAATGTTACTTTAATCTGAGTTTTAAAAATTACCCACGAGTTGTGAACATTTTTCACATGTTTTAGTTGAGTACACACTTCTGTAATACTTGTTTCATGTTTTCTACTAACTTTTCTACTTGTGCTTTAGCAATTTTCTCCTGGATTTGTGAACTCTTTACAGATGAAGAAAATTAACCTTTACAGCTCTCCACATTTCTTTTCCCTGTAATTTTTCTTTCTACTACAACAAGCTTTTGGGAGAACTCATTTGTGTAAGACAATTTTAACCAAGAGGATGTACTATAATACCACAAATCTCGAAACTACAGTAAATTATTAACCATCAGTTTGCAATATAAACAAAAATTCTTTATACAAAATTCAAAGTAAGGAAATGAAGGTGTGTTAAAAACAAAGCCTTCAGAAATGGCGTCTAAAATGCACTGCACATCTACTCTGATGTTCTGGAGCTATGTTCTTAGGTTGCATAGTAAATAGAAGGGACAGGCGGAGGACCTTTAAAAACAGACTACTCTGGGGGCTTTCAAAGGCGCACACAAGATTTTCCTTCCCTGACTTCCCCAGGCTACTCCTCTGGCTACTTACACAGGAAACTAAAGGAAGGTAATGCCACGGGTGATCTCACGCTGGCGTGACGTCAAGACTTGACGTCAGAAGGCGGTTGCCACGGGGACCATTCGCCACCGACGGCAAAGTCGTGAAACCCCATCACCACACTCCGTCTCCTTGGCGGCTGCTAAAGAAGATTTAACCTTAAGGGGGCCTCAGGGAGAGAGGAGTGTTGCCGCTGCCGCGGACAGCTGCACCTCCGCGGCTACGGGTCCTGGGTGCCAGGCCCTGGCCTGTAGCGGCGAGCGGCGGCGGCGGCGGGCGACCCGCCCGGGTCTCCGTCCCTCCGTGCCGTACTGGAAGAGGGGAGCCGCCATATTGGAGCTAAAGGCGAAGGTGCCTTGCAGACGCCGCGCGAGTCGGGTGGAGGTGGCGGCCCTGGCCTTGGTCTGGGAGGAGTCGACCGCGCCGGGGCCCGCAAGGCTGGGGAGTGAATGAGCCGCTCGCACTAGTCTCCTCCCCGCCCACTCCCTCCACTTTCCGCCGCTTTGACCTGGCCGGGAGGGGGCCGGAGTCGGCCGTGGCGGCGGCAGGATGTTCTCCAAGAAGCCGCACGGGGACGTGAAGAAGTCTACCCAGAAGGTGCTGGACACCAAGAAGGACGCGCTGACCCGCCTCAAGCACCTGCGCATCGTCATTGGTGAGGGGCGAGGGGTGACGGCGTCTGGAGGCCTGGGTTGCTCGGCCTTCCCTCTCCTGGGAGCCCCTGGGGACTCTCCCTCCGGCCCTGGCGCGATGCGCTAGTGGAGGGCGAGGCATCGCCTCTACAGAGACGCGGGAGGGCGGATAATTTGGGGAAGGGAACACTTGGTAGTTGGCAAACGGTAATCACACACAGGGTTACCTCGTTTTGAGTTAATAGCCCGAACTGATTTAAAAACACTTACTACTCAACAACTTAGATTATTTTTAGACTTTCTGGAGACTTGTTGTTGCAGATAATAGTGTTTATAGGATATGTTTGTCAGATGACTACCGCCATCCCCACCCAAGTGAAAAGAAAAAAAAAACTCAGACAATATAAACCCTAATCTTTCAAGTTTCTTGGCTAAGGAGGGCAAGGAGGAAGCAGTTACACCTCTTTGGGAAGTGGGTGGTTCCCTAAAAGCTTGTGGGAGAGAGCCCCGCCCTTGTTAATGCACCTTGCTCATAATTACTATCATTTAGAGGGAGAGCTATGATTAATTGTAGAAAACAAGGTAGTTTATCGCTTCCTTTTCTTTTGGAGAATCATACAACATTCTATTTTTAAATAAAATTTTCTTACCGTCTGTTACCTTCTCTTTTGCGTCCAACCGAACTACTCTTGAATTGTGGATAAAGGGTTAAATGAGTTTAACCCACTCATTTTGGCCCACTTGGTAATTTCGTGGGCCAATAGGCTGTAACAATACTTACGGAACAACTGGTCCAGAACTTGAATCTTTTTATACGAAATTTGAGGTGAAAAGGAAAGTTTGCCTTTGTTGATACAGAGAGTAAATGGCAAAACTGAGTTTAGCACTCAGGTGCCTGAATCCTAGTGCGAGGTTTATCATCTCAGGCTCTCTTCGTAAAGAATGTTCCTTTTGGAAAATGACGTTTATTCAGTGAATTAAGTCTCTCTTATTTGAGGTGCATGTTTCTCTACTATGTGGTGTGCTCACACCAACAGGATACTACCAGTACTCAACCTTTGTATGACTCTTTACTGTGTACAGTTATTTCACCTAAGTGGTAACTGATCCACACAATAACTTTAAAGTTAGTAAAATTATTCTCCATTTTTTACAACTAAGAGAGCTGAAGTTTGGGACTGTTACCTGGTCATCCAAGTACTAGGAGGCAGAGCCGGAACCCAGATTTCATGTCTCCAGTTTGTTTTTTACTCTTTCTGCATATATGGCAGCAAATCTGTATCCCAAGTAAATTATATTTATTGTGTAATAGAAAGCGATTAAGTCCAGTTTAGCAATGTAAAGAGAGATTTTTTTCAAGAAAATACAAATTTTCTAGACACAGTTGACATTGTGATCTTTTTATTTTCATTTCACTTGAGAGTTAAGCCATTGAAGAAAAAATTTGGTTAGGAGACTGTGACAGGGAAAGTTTATGTGTAGGAGATTTACCACAGATAATGGCAGTTTGAAATTGAGGACAGTGATATTTGATAACCTACTTAGGACAAGATGTAGGTTGGGTAATGGCAGAGCTCTAAAATTGAATTCCAATAGAGTATTGACATTTTCTAAATTAATTGCCACAGTTCATTAGTTAAGGAATGGTTTGTTTATACATCTTTGGCCTTAGAAGTTTTTTTTTTCCCACCCTGGAGACATGGTCTGAATGAAGAGGTCATAGGTATCAGGTATTTTTTAGGGCCTAGCTTTCTCAGTTTGAAAACAAAACAGTATGTGTTTGTTTAAAAAAAAAAAAAAACTTTGCTTTTTAGTAATTTTATTATTTTTTTTAAAGGAGCATATACTATCTATAATCATTTAAAATATTCTTAAGAACTTTCAAATGGAGGACTGTTTTCAGACTCCTGCCCTGTGAGTGAAGGAGGTCCATATAGAGAGATTACTGCACTCATTTTAGGACAGTGACTCTCAACAGGGACTGTTTTGCTCCCTTGAGGACAATGAGAATGTCTGGAGACCCTGTTGATTGTCACAACTATGGAGACGTGCTTCTGGCATCTAGTGGGCAGCAAGTCAACTGAACATCTTGAAATGCTCAGGATAATCCGTCACAACAGTATTCTTGCTCCAAATGGCAATAGTGCTGAAAACCTTGTCAAATGTAGAACAAAAAAATGGACCTCTAAGTACTATACTTGGTTCTAACATTAGTTAATTGAATTAAATATTCTGTATTTCTGAGTGGTCACAGTGACTTTGAAATATATAATTAGTGTAATTCCTAAGCAAATGAGTAGGGGAGAGTAGGACTGCAAAGACTGAAAGATGTCTTAGGGCTCTCCCAGATGGGAGAGCCACTTCAGATCCTTTTTGCAAGTTAACTACAGGTTTTATTAATACATAACCACTATAAGGAAACTAGTTTGCAGAAGAGGGTATTCCCAGTTACACAGGATTTTGATTTTTTTTGGTCCCATCTAAACTGTATTTTTAACCTTTAAATTAAACTGCCATTCAAAGGGTATTTTTAGAATTCAGTGCTTACCAGTATACTGCTGCTGCTGCTGCTAAGTCGCTTCAGTCGTGTCTCACTCTGTGTGACCCCATAGACGGCAGCCCAGCAGTCTCCTCCGTCCCTGGCATTCTCCAGGCAAGAACACTGGAGTGGGTTGCCATTTCCTTCTCTAGTGCGTGAAAGTGAAGTCCTCAGTCGTGTCCGACTCCTAGCGACCCCATGAA
>NC_068930.1:73986529-73991529 GCF_023091745.1 Budorcas taxicolor | reverse complement strand
AACCCTAACCCTAACCCTAACCCTAACCCTAACCCTAACCCTAACCCTAACCCTAACCCTAACCCTAACCCTAACCCTAACCCTAACCCTAACCCTAACCCTAACCCTAACCCTAACCCTAACCCTAACCCTAACCCTAACCCTAACCCTAACCCTAACCCTAACCCTAACCCTAACCCTAACCCTAACCCTAACCCTAACCCTAACCCTAACCCTAACCCTAACCCTAACCCTAACCCTAACCCTAACCCTAACCCTAACCCTAACCCTAACCCTAACCCTAACCCTAACCCTAACCCTAACCCTAACCCTAACCCTAACCCTAACCCTAACCCTAACCCTAACCCTAACCCTAACCCTAACCCTAACCCTAACCCTAACCCTAACCCTAACCCTAACCCTAACCCTAACCCTAACCCTAACCCTAACCCTAACCCTAACCCTAACCCTAACCCTAACCCTAACCCTAACCCTAACCCTAACCCTAACCCTAACCCTAACCCTAACCCTAACCCTAACCCTAACCCTAACCCTAACCCTAACCCTAACCCTAACCCTAACCCTAACCCTAACCCTAACCCTAACCCTAACCCTAACCCTAACCCTAACCCTAACCCTAACCCTAACCCTAACCCTAACCCTAACCCTAACCCTAACCCTAACCCTAACCCTAACCCTAACCCTAACCCTAACCCTAACCCTAACCCTAACCCTAACCCTAACCCTAACCCTAACCCTAACCCTAACCCTAACCCTAACCCTAACCCTAACCCTAACCCTAACCCTAACCCTAACCCTAACCCTAACCCTAACCCTAACCCTAACCCTAACCCTAACCCTAACCCTAACCCTAACCCTAACCCTAACCCTAACCCTAACCCTAACCCTAACCCTAACCCTAACCCTAACCCTAACCCTAACCCTAACCCTAACCCTAACCCTAACCCTAACCCTAACCCTAACCCTAACCCTAACCCTAACCCTAACCCTAACCCTAACCCTAACCCTAACCCTAACCCTAACCCTAACCCTAACCCTAACCCTAACCCTAACCCTAACCCTAACCCTAACCCTAACCCTAACCCTAACCCTAACCCTAACCCTAACCCTAACCCTAACCCTAACCCTAACCCTAACCCTAACCCTAACCCTAACCCTAACCCTAACCCTAACCCTAACCCTAACCCTAACCCTAACCCTAACCCTAACCCTAACCCTAACCCTAACCCTAACCCTAACCCTAACCCTAACCCTAACCCTAACCCTAACCCTAACCCTAACCCTAACCCTAACCCTAACCCTAACCCTAACCCTAACCCTAACCCTAACCCTAACCCTAACCCTAACCCTAACCCTAACCCTAACCCTAACCCTAACCCTAACCCTAACCCTAACCCTAACCCTAACCCTAACCCTAACCCTAACCCTAACCCTAACCCTAACCCTAACCCTAACCCTAACCCTAACCCTAACCCTAACCCTAACCCTAACCCTAACCCTAACCCTAACCCTAACCCTAACCCTAACCCTAACCCTAACCCTAACCCTAACCCTAACCCTAACCCTAACCCTAACCCTAACCCTAACCCTAACCCTAACCCTAACCCTAACCCTAACCCTAACCCTAACCCTAACCCTAACCCTAACCCTAACCCTAACCCTAACCCTAACCCTAACCCTAACCCTAACCCTAACCCTAACCCTAACCCTAACCCTAACCCTAACCCTAACCCTAACCCTAACCCTAACCCTAACCCTAACCCTAACCCTAACCCTAACCCTAACCCTAACCCTAACCCTAACCCTAACCCTAACCCTAACCCTAACCCTAACCCTAACCCTAACCCTAACCCTAACCCTAACCCTAACCCTAACCCTAACCCTAACCCTAACCCTAACCCTAACCCTAACCCTAACCCTAACCCTAACCCTAACCCTAACCCTAACCCTAACCCTAACCCTAACCCTAACCCTAACCCTAACCCTAACCCTAACCCTAACCCTAACCCTAACCCTAACCCTAACCCTAACCCTAACCCTAACCCTAACCCTAACCCTAACCCTAACCCTAACCCTAACCCTAACCCTAACCCTAACCCTAACCCTAACCCTAACCCTAACCCTAACCCTAACCCTAACCCTAACCCTAACCCTAACCCTAACCCTAACCCTAACCCTAACCCTAACCCTAACCCTAACCCTAACCCTAACCCTAACCCTAACCCTAACCCTAACCCTAACCCTAACCCTAACCCTAACCCTAACCCTAACCCTAACCCTAACCCTAACCCTAACCCTAACCCTAACCCTAACCCTAACCCTAACCCTAACCCTAACCCTAACCCTAACCCTAACCCTAACCCTAACCCTAACCCTAACCCTAACCCTAACCCTAACCCTAACCCTAACCCTAACCCTAACCCTAACCCTAACCCTAACCCTAACCCTAACCCTAACCCTAACCCTAACCCTAACCCTAACCCTAACCCTAACCCTAACCCTAACCCTAACCCTAACCCTAACCCTAACCCTAACCCTAACCCTAACCCTAACCCTAACCCTAACCCTAACCCTAACCCTAACCCTAACCCTAACCCTAACCCTAACCCTAACCCTAACCCTAACCCTAACCCTAACCCTAACCCTAACCCTAACCCTAACCCTAACCCTAACCCTAACCCTAACCCTAACCCTAACCCTAACCCTAACCCTAACCCTAACCCTAACCCTAACCCTAACCCTAACCCTAACCCTAACCCTAACCCTAACCCTAACCCTAACCCTAACCCTAACCCTAACCCTAACCCTAACCCTAACCCTAACCCTAACCCTAACCCTAACCCTAACCCTAACCCTAACCCTAACCCTAACCCTAACCCTAACCCTAACCCTAACCCTAACCCTAACCCTAACCCTAACCCTAACCCTAACCCTAACCCTAACCCTAACCCTAACCCTAACCCTAACCCTAACCCTAACCCTAACCCTAACCCTAACCCTAACCCTAACCCTAACCCTAACCCTAACCCTAACCCTAACCCTAACCCTAACCCTAACCCTAACCCTAACCCTAACCCTAACCCTAACCCTAACCCTAACCCTAACCCTAACCCTAACCCTAACCCTAACCCTAACCCTAACCCTAACCCTAACCCTAACCCTAACCCTAACCCTAACCCTAACCCTAACCCTAACCCTAACCCTAACCCTAACCCTAACCCTAACCCTAACCCTAACCCTAACCCTAACCCTAACCCTAACCCTAACCCTAACCCTAACCCTAACCCTAACCCTAACCCTAACCCTAACCCTAACCCTAACCCTAACCCTAACCCTAACCCTAACCCTAACCCTAACCCTAACCCTAACCCTAACCCTAACCCTAACCCTAACCCTAACCCTAACCCTAACCCTAACCCTAACCCTAACCCTAACCCTAACCCTAACCCTAACCCTAACCCTAACCCTAACCCTAACCCTAACCCTAACCCTAACCCTAACCCTAACCCTAACCCTAACCCTAACCCTAACCCTAACCCTAACCCTAACCCTAACCCTAACCCTAACCCTAACCCTAACCCTAACCCTAACCCTAACCCTAACCCTAACCCTAACCCTAACCCTAACCCTAACCCTAACCCTAACCCTAACCCTAACCCTAACCCTAACCCTAACCCTAACCCTAACCCTAACCCTAACCCTAACCCTAACCCTAACCCTAACCCTAACCCTAACCCTAACCCTAACCCTAACCCTAACCCTAACCCTAACCCTAACCCTAACCCTAACCCTAACCCTAACCCTAACCCTAACCCTAACCCTAACCCTAACCCTAACCCTAACCCTAACCCTAACCCTAACCCTAACCCTAACCCTAACCCTAACCCTAACCCTAACCCTAACCCTAACCCTAACCCTAACCCTAACCCTAACCCTAACCCTAACCCTAACCCTAACCCTAACCCTAACCCTAACCCTAACCCTAACCCTAACCCTAACCCTAACCCTAACCCTAACCCTAACCCTAACCCTAACCCTAACCCTAACCCTAACCCTAACCCTAACCCTAACCCTAACCCTAACCCTAACCCTAACCCTAACCCTAACCCTAACCCTAACCCTAACCCTAACCCTAACCCTAACCCTAACCCTAACCCTAACCCTAACCCTAACCCTACCCTAACCCTAACCCTAACCCTAACCCTAACCCTAACCCTAACCCTAACCCTAACCCTAACCCTAACCCTAACCCTAACCCTAACCCTAACCCTAACCCTAACCCTAACCCTAACCCTAACCCTAACCCTAACCCTAACCCTAACCCTAACCCTAACCCTAACCCCTAACCCTAACCCTAACCCTAACCCTAACCCTAACCCTAACCCTAACCCTAACCCTAACCCTAACCCTAACCCTAACCCTAACCCTAACCCTAACCCTAACCCTAACCCTAACCCTAACCCTAACCCTAACCCTAACCCTAACCCTAACCCTAACCCTAACCCTAACCCTAACCCTAACCCTAACCCTAACCCTAACCCTAACCCTAACCCTAACCCTAACCCTAACCCTAACCCTAACCCTAACCCTAACCCTAACCCTAACCCTAACCCTAACCCTAACCCTAACCCTAACCCTAACCCTAACCCTAACCCTAACCCTAACCCTAACCCTAACCCTAACCCTAACCCTAACCCTAACCCTAACCCTAACCCTAACCCTAACCCTAACCCTAACCCTAACCCTAACCCTAACCCTAACCCTAACCCTAACCCTAACCCTAACCCTAACCCTAACCCTAACCCTAACCCTAACCCTAACCCTAACCCTAACCCTAACCCTAACCCTAACCCTAACCCTAACCCTAACCCTAACCCTAACCCTAACCCTAACCCTAACCCTAACCCTAACCCTAACCCTAACCCTAACCCTAACCCTAACCCTAACCCTAACCCTAACCCTAACCCTAACCCTAACCCTAACCCTAACCCTAACCCTAA